>NW_025238038.1:0-4416 GCF_018294505.1 Triticum aestivum
AATTGGGTGATTCTTTTTTTGTTGGAAACTAGATTTCGTGCACTTTCCAACCCAATTGGAATCACCTTCAAATTCGTCCGGAGCGTTGAGTTGTGGACGAAACAATCTGATGCTGCAGCAGAATCCGAGTCAAACAACAAGTCCAAAGGTGTTACATCACCTCCACTTGGGCCCATTGGCCTTGTACGACCTAGATTTAGTTTTAGGCTGCCTTGGGACGTCCTCCCACCTCCTTGGCCGCCACCCCTTGCTCCTATATAAGTAGATCCATCTAGTAGCTTTTCCTGGGGATTTGTTTAGTTAAAAGTTAGCCATTGCAACTTCGTGTGCTTCGTTTGTGTCCAACGACCAGACCAAGACCACTTTTCGGATCCCCACCATTATCAATACTTCATATATATTTGCAATATTCAGATTGCTTTATCATATTCTTGCTCGTTCTTCGATTGCTTGCAGGAATAGACCTTCGTGGTCAGGCTGACCGTGCTTCCGGCATCGTCAGTAACCTCAGGAGATTGGTTTAGCGATTGCTAAGGCGCAACGTCGTGCATGTTTGTAGTCGGATCGTCAAAGTCGTCTCCACCAAATCGATAGTTATCATCTCATCGAAAGATCGGGACGATGAGGACATGACTACCTTGGATATGACCAAAAATATTGCATATATGCATATTTGTCAGGTGATTTCTAGTGCAAACTATTCAATAATCTATTTATGTTATCAAGAACAAAAATACTTCACACACTTTTGTGTTTTGTCTAATTGCAGGTGTATGGGACATTTGTACAATCCACATATGAAGATAAGGAAGAAAGAGATGTTTATTTGCTGTCCAAAAAGTTCTCTCACGTCATTTTTGGCCCAAGAGAAGATAGAGTCCAAGTCTCTCACGTTCTGGATTCAGATTCGGACTGCACAGACACACCTGACTCAAAACGCACACAAGTTTTTCATACAGACTCCAAATTGGGTGATTCTTTTTTTGTTGGAAACTAGATTTCGTGCACTTTCCAACCCAATTGGAATCACCTTCAAATTCGTCCGGAGCATTGAGTTGTGGACGAAACAATCTGATGCTGCAGCAGAATCCGAGTCAAACTACAAGTCCAAAGGTGTTACATCACCTCCACTTGGGCCCATTGGCCTTGTACGACCTAGATTTAGTTTTATGCTGCCTTGGGACGTCCTCCCACCTCCTTGGCCGCCACCCCTTGCTCCTATATAAGTAGATCCATCTAGTAGCTTTTCCTGGGGATTTGTTTAGTTAAAAGTTAGCCATTGCAACTTCGTGTGCTTCGTTTGTGTCCAACGACCAGACCAAGACCACTTTTCGGATCCCCACCATTATTAATACTTCATATATATTTGCAATATTCAGATTGCTTTATCATATTCTTGCTCGTTCTTCGATTGCTTGCAGGAATAGACCTTTGTGGTCAGGCTGACCGTGCTTCCGGCATCGTCAGTAACCTCAGGAGATTGGTTTAGCGATTGTTAAGGCGCAACGTCGTGCACGTTTGTAGTCGGATCGTCAAAGTCGTCTCCACCAAATCGATAGTTATCATCTCATCGAAAGATCGGGACACCCTCGCCTCTATAAAGAACTTATCGAACAAGGAGCTTCATGATAAGTTTCAGCAAATGATGACTGAACAGGTGCAAGATGTGCTGAACAATTTTGAAGAGGCCATGGAGAAGATTACTGGCCTTGAGAAGACGTTCGAAACAAAGCTCGATAACAGATTTAATGAACTGCTTGCGCGTCTTCCACCACCGACTACACCTGTCGCACCTCTGCAACAACAACAACTACGCCCCTTCCGAATCAGTATGGACGAGCACAGTGTGTTCCTATTGAGCCACGACAAAATTCTGGTGCCACTGCTACTGCTGTTGGTGCTTCTTTGGCTCCTGCTACTGCTGCTGCTGGTACCCAGGAGGATGATGATTATGTGGGAGATTATGAGGATGAGGTTGATCAAAATCCAAACTACGTGCAGCCACCAGCACCACCACCACCAGGTCGACCTCAGGTATATATTCGTAATGGTAGGCCTGCACCACCACCTCAGGTACGAGATGATGTCCATATTCGTAATGGTGTGGGAGATTATGAGGATGAGGTTGCTCAAAATCAGAACTACGTGCAACCACCTGCACCACAACCACCAGGTCGTCTGCATGCAAATAATCACAATGGTAGGGCTTTCCCTCAGGTACGAGATCATGACCATCTTCCTAAACTGAAATTGAATATTCCACCATTTGAGGGTAGATATGTTCCTGATATATATCTTACTTGGGAGTTAGAAACTGAACAACGTTTTACATGTTTACAATATCCCGAGGAGAGACGGGTTGCTGCTGCTGTTTGTGCTTTCACTAGTTTTGCATGTGTCTGGTGGTCTGAACATTGTAGATTATATCCTATTCCAACTACTTGGGCTGCTTTGAAAACCGCTATGCGTACGCGTTGGGTTCCACCATATTATCAACATGAATTGCTTCAAAAATTGCAGCGTTTAAGACAAGGAAATTTTTTTGTAGAAGAATATTATCAAGAATTACAAACTGGCATGATTCGATGTGGTATTGTTGAGGAGAATGAAGCTATGCTTGCACGTTTTCTGGGTGGATTAAATAGAGAGATTCAGACCATTCTAGACTATAAGGAGTATACTAATATCACTCGTTTATTCCATCTTGCATGTAAAGCTGAACGTGAAGTGCAGGATCGACAAGCATTGGCGCGAACTAACTTTTCTGCCGGCCGACCTTCATCATGGACACCGCGTGCATCTTCTACTTCAACTGCACCAGCACCTCCATCCGGTGCCTCCTACAGCCGTGATAGAAGAAAACAGGAACAACCACCATTATCTGCCAAGAGCGCACCTGCCGGGCCTGCACAAAGTTCTTCTTCTTCCAGGGCATCAACAGGGCACACAAGTGATATTATTTGTCGTCGTTGTAAGGGAGGAGGTCATTATGCGAGAGAATGCAAATCTCCGCGTGTGATGATTGCTACCGCGGATGGTGGATATGAGTCCGCTAGTGACATTGGCTCTTATTACACGTGAAGAACATGGTGGAGATGATTCTGATCATGAGAGGCAATACATGGCTCCTGAAGACGCTGACAGGTATGAATGTTCAGTTGCTCAACGTGTTTTGAGTGTGCAGGTCACACAAGCTGAGAAAAATCAGAGGCACAATTTGTTCCATACCAAGGGAGTTCTGAAGGAACGTTCTGTGCGCATCATAATAGACGGAGGGAGCTACAACAACTTGGCTAGCATGGAGATGGTGGAGAAGCTTTCTCTCACCACAAAGACCACATCCACATCCTTACTACATCCAATGGTTCAACAACAGCGGCAAGGTTAAGGTAACACGTATTGTTCGTGTGCATTTTAGTATCTCTACATATGCTGATTATGTTGATTGTGATGTGGTACCTATGCAAGCATGTTCCTTATTACTTGGTAGACCATGGCAATTTGATAAAAACTCTGTACACCATGGTAGAAACAATCACTATACTCTTGTTCATAAGGATAAAAATATTACTTTGCTTCCTATGACTCCTGATTCCATTTTGAAAGATGATATTAATAGAGCTAATAAAGCAAAACAGGAGAAGAATATGAGTGAAAATCAGATTGTGGCAAAAGAATTTGAGCAACAAATGAAGCCTAATAATAAACCATCTAATGTTGCTTCTGAAATTAAATTGAAAAGTGCATGTTTATTTGCCACCAAATCTGATATTGATGAGCTAGAGTTCAGCAAATCTGTTTGCTATGCTTTTGTGTGCAAAGAGGCATTATTTTCATTCGAGGACGTGCCTTCCTCTTTGCCTCCTGCTGTCACTCACATTTTGCAGGAGTTCGCTGACGTCTTCCCACAAGACGTGCCACCGGTATTACCGCCTATTTGAGGGATTGAGCATCAGATTGACTTAATTCCCGGTGCTTCACTGCCAAACCGTGCACCATATCGTACCAATCCAGAGGAGACGAAGGAGATTATGCGTCAAGTACAAGAGCTTCTCGACAAAGGTTATATACGCGAATCCCTTAGTCCTTGTGCTGTTCCTATTATTCTAGTGCCGAAAAAGGATGGTACATCACGTATGTGTGTTGATTGTAGAGGCATTAATAATATTACTATTCGTTATCGTCATCCTATTCCTAGGCTCGATGATATGCTTGATGAATTGAGTGGCTCTACAATATTCTCCAAAGTTGATTTGCGTAGTGGATACCATCAAATTCGTATGAAATTGGGGGATGAATGGAAAACAGCATTTAAAACTAAGTTTGGATTATATGAGTGGTTAGTCATGCCTTTTGGGTTAACTAATGCGCCTAGTACTTTCATGAGACTAATGAACGAAGTTTTACGTGCTTTCA
>NW_025238039.1:0-4415 GCF_018294505.1 Triticum aestivum
GCAGTGCTCCACGGTGTACACGTGCTAAGGGTGCCACATAAGCAAAAGAGTGATGTGGCAAATCAATTAAAGATGAGAGAGAGCCATGACCCGAGGAGAAAACGATGCTAAGCACGTGGCCCTATGCAAAATGACTGCCAACCAATGTATGGAAGAGTTTAATTGTTAAACAATTGAACGAGGGAAGCTTAGCTTTACCTATGCATTGGGAAGACTAGTTGCTAAAGTTTTTTAATGCACTTAGCCATTGCCTTAAATTTCGCTGGATCATTACAAACTATGTTCTGCTTAACTTCGCATGCTCATGGGCAGGTGTAGAACTTGGAAACAAATTATGTATTACTTCACAAATGAATATCACATCTCCAAAAACAATCCAATATACACACAAAGCAATAGGTGCTCAAAATGAAGAAATGCCATCTAATTTCTTTGAGAGAAAAAATAAATGCCATCTACTTGTCGAGCAGAATAAATTCCATCTTGAAGTACCAATTCCTATTTTGATTGGAGTCCTACTTCTGAAAGCGTTTGAAGAACTTAGATGCCATCTTTTTCAACATCCTAAGATCACATCTCCATAGCCTCTCGCATATTAGATTTTGCAATCAAATCATATTTATCAAAGAAATGTTAATTGTGTTAAGGCAAGCTCCGCAAATTGATAAGTCAATGGTTTATTCATTTCTACACTGTACAATATATGAAGCATGTTTGAAATTCCAAATAGCACGAGCAGCCTTCTTAGAATAACTTAGTTCCTTTAAGCAATACATGTAGTGGTAAACATATCAGGCAATATTCAACATGCAAAAGAAATAAAAAGGGATGTCATTTTTTTTCTTGAAAATATTCATCATCCTCTTAAAAAATGCCATCCTCTATTTAAAGAAATCATGGTGCCGAAGCTGACTTAATGAAGAATATTGTTAGAATGAGAATGTGATGTTCTTTTAGTACACTTCTCGAAAAGTTGTAGATAGTTTAACCATTTTTGTTTTCTTGTATTTCAAAAACAATGCTGGTGCTAGACTTGGAGTTCTCATATAGTATCTCGAGATACTGGAACAATACGTCCAAAAGTACCATTTATCTCACAAGTGGTAGTGTAAAGTAATGACATACAGTAGTGACATACAAGTGTTACCAGTGGTGCATAAATAAATTTCCGAATTAATAAATCCTTCAGTGTAAAGTTATTGGAAGTCATCAATTATAGATGTTACACGAACCTGCAGAGGTATGTGCATGTGAAGAGCCTATAGAAAGGTAGAAGATTGTTGACTCGACCTGGCATTTAGCCAAGACCATTTCTATGATTCAGAAAATGTGTTGTTCGATGAGTACTGCAAGTTAATGTTTCTCTAAGAGAAATATAAACGTCATGTTTAAGCTTAATCACTTGGGGCAAGAAGTGGCTCAGCCAACTTGAGATTTTCTACCACTTGGATTTTCCCTGGTTGGAGATAAATTCGTTTTAATGGGATATAGATCCTATCATGTCCATCCAACCAAACAAATAAAACCAGGACTTCTAAAAGTTAGATGGCAATCTCCCATCCAACGTCATCGAAGTAACCAAATGCTACTTAAAGATACAGTAGTCGTCCTGTGAACTTGCATTAAAAATGAAGGTTCACCCAGAAATTCTCAGTTGGTTTACCTGAAAGGGCATGTACCATTGCCTCAGAAACAAATCCAAGGTTGGTTGGTGGCACTAAATCAACTTGAATTTTTGTCGCTCAGTTTCAACAATATAGTCTAAAATAGCAGGGGGGGGGGAACACTTAGAAGAATGTTTACCTCTTGTCTCATGTCCTTGCTGACGCCTTTGCCATCTCTAAAATCTTCCTTCAGCCTTCCATTCGTCTGAAATCATGTTGATGCAAAACGAAACACACCAAGTATGTGATCATTATAAATACATCTCAAAGATGATTTGGTCACCAAATTGTAAAGAAAAGAAGAGAATATAAGCATCATTCAACCAATTAATCCATCAACATAAGTAGTAAGAAGGAGACACGTGGTCGAACAATCTACGCATATACCTGCGGAGATAAGTTATAAGAACTATCTTGTTAATTCAATGAAACTACAAAGAAACGTTGTTGGACGAGGAAATAAAGAATAGCTAAATGATGCAACAATGGGTGCAATACTGTTTGCTTATATGAATTTGTAGTAGTGGCGCAACAAATATGATACTGCAGTGGCCGGTGAGGGATACCTATAAAAAAGTCAATCATTTTGGTTCACACGTTTAAGTTGTACCCTTGTTAGAATCAGATACTGCACCTCCACATACACCATGTCCTCCTGGGGGCATCCATGGAAGATGGGAATTGCGACTATCATGAATTTATAGTAGTGGCACAACAAATATGATACCCCAGTGGCCTGTGAGGGATACCTATAAAAAACAATCATTTTGGTTTACAACAGAAAAAAAATTCTAAAGGAGAACATGCTCACCTTATCCATTGGATGCAGAATGACGGACTGTGTAAGATTATAAGTAATGTAAATGACACTAAAAAGGAACATTAGTTTAACAAGCCATAACCTAGGTACTCAATGTGGTCATTTTGGTCGCAAACATTTACCAAAAATATGAATAAGAATGTCAGGTTATTAATATATCTAAAATATGAAAGATTATAGTAGCGTTTGTAGCCAAAATTCCGTACAGACTGCACACATCACAACTGAACAAACACAAACGACACACAGGAGTACTCAAAACCTGGACAAGTGGACATGCTCAGATTTCTCGTCCGTCTCACACACTACAACCTAGACTGAACATCGTGGCAGGGCGGTGGTCAATGCCGGAGAATGTATCGTCAATGGATGTTCTTATCATTCAGATTCTTGACTAATTGTTTGTCTAATTTGCAAATACTGCCTCTGCATACAAGCCAATTTTTTTACCTGAGCCGATGCCTATTGCACGATTGAAAAGAAGACAACAAAACCATACAAAATGCTCCAGACTGCACTGAAATCTAAAAAAGAGCCAATGTAAGTTGCATAATATACTAATTACAAAAAATTAGTAGGCACGCAAACAAATTTAAGTTACCTGGTACAGATCTTTCCAGAGTGATCCCCAAATGGTAGTTTCAGATGTAAGCGCAAGTGCTCTGGATGCAGAACCACCTTGATACAACAAACTCCCTACTGACCAGATCTTCCTTAAAACATCAACAATATCATCAAAGAAGTCTCTGCTACAAAACTTGCTAGTGCAACTGACAAGTCGGAAAGGTGCGGCTAGTATCTTTCCGACGAACCAAATTACAGGGTACGAGATTGAATTGACTGCGGGAAATAAAATGTAAATAAAATATTATTAAGTCATCAGAATAAAAAAACAAAAGGAAAAAACAGATCATTTGGGAGATTACAGTAACCATACCGATATTAAACATCGTACCGAAGAAAAACCAAAATGGCCACATGATCATCTGCACTGTATTGATAACCGCTGCATGATGTCTCCAGTGCTACTATTGCAGCTGAACTGATATATTCAACTGTTTCAGCACATACGTTCCATATAGTGGCAGGGTAAATTCAAGAACCTCGAAAAGTGGCCCTATAATTGGCTTTCTCAATTCACTAAGAACAGACTTAGTAGCACGTACAATCTTAAGTGATCATGTAAATGCCTGTTGGAAATTGTTCAGAAAAAGCATGTTTACCAGATACTTAAGCCTTGAGATCATTTCCCATGTCTCTATCCAATCAAACAAAGGGCCAAATAATCTAGAGGCAGCTGCCTTCAACATTGGGACATTCTTGTAGAGGTCAAATCCTATAATAACAGTAATTAATGACACCAAGACGTATAATGCTCTCTGGCTAAAGGACACATCCATGGGCGACATATCTTGCAGAACACTGGATATGACTGAAGAAAAATGACCCATGAAGGAAGACCATACTCAAGTAATGTCACAGTGCAGCCGCGTGACCAGCGCTGGTGCCGCTGTAGCCAGCCCATGTTGGCCATCTATTTCCCCTTCAAACACCACATCGGCAAGGGCCGGCAGCGGAGCGCCGCCGCCGATAGCAGCAACGGAGCGCTCAAGCTCGGCCGCACCAATCCCGAAAGCAGGAAGAATGCGTTGAATCATATTATTGCATCAGGAGCCCTGGTCTCCTCTTCCCCACACGCGGGCTCGTTCGCTGGCTGTCCCAAATGCATCCACGTGCCCAATGGTGATAGCAACTCGCGCGCGCCCCACTCGCAGTCCTCCCGGACCCTATGGCTGTGTGGGAAAGTCCATCGCAGGTTCGCGTGGAGGAACCGGGGTGAAGATTAGGCGAGGAGCGAAGGGGCGGCGGGCGGAGACCTAAGGCGCAAGGAGGGGACGACGGAAGGCGGCGAACGGCGCGAGAGGACGGGG
>NW_025238040.1:0-4415 GCF_018294505.1 Triticum aestivum
AAGGGGAAGTCTGGAAAGGACATCATATATACTCATTACCATACACACATAGGCTGGACTTCTAGAGTTTAGCCATTACGATCTCGTGGTAGATCCACTCTTGTAACACTCATATTCATCAATATCAATCAAGCAGGACGTAGGGTTTTACCTCCATAGAGAGGGCCCGAACCTGGGTAAACATCGTGTCCCCCGTCTCCTGTTACCATCGATCCTAGACGCATAGTTCGGGACCCCCTACCCGAGATCCACCGTTTTTGACACCGACATTGGTGCTTTCATTCAGAGTTCCACTGTGCTGTCGACAAAAGGTTCGATGGCCCCCTCAATCGTCAATAATGACGCTATCCGTGGAGGAACTTTCCTCTCGAACATATCCTCGTATTCGGCGGCTTTGCACTACGGGCCAACTCGCTTGGCCATCTGGAGCAGATCGACAGCCACGCCCCTGGCCATCAGGTCGGATTCAGAAGCTTGAACCATGCCAGGGATATCCGTGGAGACTTGATCTTCGAGGGACTGGAGCCCACGGATATCGCTCCCCCTCATCCCGATGAACGTGACTTACATCTGTCATCGGATCACACCCACGAGATGGTTCCTGCGGCTGCAACGACCTTAGAGCCGAAGCAGACCGAGCCATCTGAGGCCTCAGAGTCCGCGGCATTGGAACCGCACGTGGACTCGACACCCTGTGATATTCGCTTTAACAGAACTTCAGACTCATCTCCGGTTACAAGTTCCGGACTACGTAGACCCGCGGACACCGAGCTAGATCGGTTATCGATCCTCGAGTTCAGCGCTGCTGACGTGTTCCAACACTCGCCTTTGGGTGACGTGCTAAAATCTTTAAAGAATTTGTCCTTGGAAAAGGACTCACAGCCGAACTATGTCCGGTTCGAGCTCGAGACGGATGATGATGAAATTCTCTTCCCACCCGCCACCCACTTCATAGCCACCGTCGATGACTTAACCGACGTGCTTGACTATGGCTCCGAAGACATCGACGGTATGGACGACGATGCCGACAAGGAGCAAGGCCAAGACCCGCCATTCAATGGACAATGGACGACCACCTCTTCATACGTCGTGTACATGGTTGATACACCTAAAGGATCTAGCGACGACAAAGAAGAGCCGGATATGAACAAAACCTCTGAGACACAGTCCAAGTGCCGGCGGCCCAAACACTGCTCTAAGCACCGCCGCTCAAAGAACGGCAACACTAGCACCGGAGAAAATAGTGCTCCGGGCGACGACGAAAACAATGAAGGCCTCGTTGGGGCTACATCCGAACAGGACCACGACAACAGGCAAAACAACCCTGACGAATAGGCCATAGAAGATGACCCGGAGGATGATAGTTACAATCCACCCTCTGAGGAGGATACAAGCTTTGGCAACGGAGATTTCATCGTGCCTAAGGATCCTCTTGAGCAGAAACGCTTTAAGCTTCAGGCCTTCAGCTCATAGCCACTGCAAGAAGCCTGAAAAAGAAACAACAGTAGCTTCAAGCTGAACAAGACCTGCTCGTCGACAGATGGACTAATGTCCTGACAGCTGAGGAATATGGCCTCAAGCACCCAGCCAAGAGGTACCCAAAATGCAGACTACTACCTCAGTTCGATGAGGAGGCAACAGATCCCATACCTCATTCGCACAATGCGGATCGAGCACCCCGTGGTCGGGATAAAATGGCAACTCAAACCGAACAGCAGCCCGCCCAACCGCCTCGCAAAAACAGGGACAGACTAGCTCGAGACCATACATACGATCTTCGGCAGAAATTGGATAATAGAGCAGGACACACCAGATCTATATACGGATTGTGAGGACGCTCCCATACTTGGGAAGACAGGCACCTACTCGGACGTGACAAACTTAATCACATCCGGGCCGATAATCACAGACGGACGTCATCGGAGATACGTCGTGACACGGCCCGTTATAGAGGCGCTGCACACCCTCTCTGCATCACAGACGAGGTGCTGGATCATCAATTCCCCGAAGGGTTCAAGCTTGTCAATATTGAATCATACGACAGAACAACTGACCCCGCAGTATGGATAGAAGATTTTATTCTTCACATACACATGGCCCGAGGAGATGACCTCCATGCCATCAAATACCTCCCATTAAAACTCAAAGGACCAGCTCGACACTAGCTAAATAGTCTGCCTGAGAACTCCATCGGCAGCTGGGAGGACTTGGAAGAGGCCTTCTTTGACAACTTCCAAGGTACATACGTCCGGCCACTCGATGCCGATGACTTAAGCCACATAGTTCAACAATCTGAAGAATCGGCCAGAAAATTCTGGACTAGGTTCCTAACCAAAAAGAACCAGATCGTCGACTGTCCAGACGCTGAAGCCCTAGCGGCCTTTAAGCATAGCATCCGGGACGAATGGCTTGCCCGGCACCTCGGCCAAGAAAAGCCGAGATCCATGGCAGCCCTCACGGCACTTATGACTCGCTTTTGCGTGGGAGAGGATAGTTGGCTGGCTCGCAATACAAACACAGCCAACGAAATAGGCCCCTCCGAGGCCAAAAACAGCACCGGCAAGCTCCGGCGCAACAGACACAAACACCGAAGCAATGGCAATAAAGCCGATGACACTACAGTTCACGTCGGATTCAGTGGCTCCAAGTCCGGCCAGCGAAAGAAGCCCTATAAAAAGAGCAGCGGAGGACCATCCAGCTTGGACCGCATACTCGATCGTCCTTGCTAGATACGTGGCACCCCAGACAAGCCGGCCAACCATACCAACAGATATTGCCGGGTATTTAAACAAGCCAGCAAGGTCAACAGCAGAAACAAGGAAGGAGAATCACAGAGTGAGGACGATGACGCGGAGCCCCAGCAGCCGAACACTGGGGAGCAAAAGAAATTTCCCCCTCAAGCCAAAACGGTGAACATGATATACGCTACACACATCCCCAAAAGGGAGCGCAAGAGCGCACTTCGGGACGTCTATACGTTAGAGCCCGTCGCCCGAAATTCAATCCGTGGTTGTCATTCCCGATCACCTTCGACCGCCGAGATCATCCAACTAGCATCCGCCATGGCGGTTCAGCCGCACTGGTCCTCGACCCAATCATCGACGGATTTCACCTGACGTGAGTCCTAATGGACGGTGGTAGCAGCCTCAACCTGCTCTATCAGGATACAGTACGTAAAATGAGCATCGACCCCTCACGGGTCAAGCCCACGAAGACTACCTTTAAAGGAGTCATAGCAGGCGTAGAGGCCCGCTGTACGGGCTCAATAACGCTGGAGGTAGTATTCGGTTCCCTGGATAACTTCCGAAGCGAAGAACTAATCTTCGATATCGCCCCATTTCGCAGCGGCTATCATGCTCTGCTCGGACGAACCGCATTCGCTAGATTCAATGTGGTGCCACATTACACTTATCTCAAGCTCAAGATGCCCGGCCCACGTGGCATCATTACAGTAAATGGAAACACGGAACGCTCCCTCCGTACAGAGGAGCACACTGCCGCCCTAGCAGCAGAAGTACAGAGCGGCCTTCTCAGGCAGCATTATAATCCGGCTGCCGAGCCCCTAGACATCATCAAGAGGGTCCGGACCACACTGCAGCAGGATAGCTCGGCTCGGCCGAATTAGCAATTTGACCTCCGTCCCAGCCCTGACGAGGCAACGACACCAATACCGCGCATACATAAACTACGCACTCAAAACCCCAGCAGAATTGACGGAGGCATAACTCATTCGCGATCCACTATACGGCTCGACCGACCCTGGGATTCCCATGATTTCACTTTTACTTTTCACGAGTTTTCTTCTCTTTTGAAGGTCTATGCGGACAACCTACTTGCAGAACACACCAAGGAGGCAAGGAGCTCTGGCTTACAAGGGAATCCCCAGGTGGTCTCTACTAAACGATTGCCATACTTGCTCTTCATACCCGCATGTAGCTCGCCCTTAGTTGCGGCATGTTAAATAGCCCTATTCTTGCTTATCATATTACTTGTACAAAGTACGCCCCGGCGTAATAGTTACATCACAATGGCGAATACACGGTAGCGTCAGCTCATTATTTCATTTTTTCCGTTTACTCGCCTCGGTATTAATCACTTACCGCACATGTACGCCATGGTACGTATTACTACGCCAGGGGCTTCATTACACCCAACACTACGACAATAAAAGTCCGAACACTTTCATAGTATAGTTCGGCACCCCGAACTTATAGCATTATATGCATCGGCTCAAAATCATGTCTTTGGTCAATAGTTGGGTTGCCCGGCTCCTGTGCTTACTACCTTACGTTCCGCTATATCAGCTAAGGTAGTAAGGGAGAACTACTGCGATTGTGTCCCGGTTCTTCCGGACGAGCACCTTAGTAGAGAAAGCCGAAAAGTGACTGTCATGATGCGGCGAGAGCCGGTCAGCT
>NW_025238041.1:0-1685 GCF_018294505.1 Triticum aestivum
CGAGGCATCCTAAAAGCTAAGCTTTTATCATTGAGGGTTTTTCGACGCCGAGGCACCCTAAAAGCCTAAGCTTTCATCATTTCGGTTTTTATCGACACCGAGGCACCCTAAAAGCCATGCATTAGTCACAAGTACGCCGGGGCACTTGATCCTACTTAATTAACTACTAAGATACCCCGGCCCATGCATTAGTCACAAGTACCCCATATGTCCTATTTTTAGCAAAGTCATGCTAAAATTCACGGAAAATTTCAGCATGACCTTTGCTGAAAATAGGACATATGGAGTACCTGAATTTGCCGGAACGGAAGTTAATCGACATTCCGGCAAACTCAAGGGCCTCTCGGGTGGACAAGGCAAAAAAGGCCTCCATCACAACATGGAAAATACATTGGCATGTGAAGAGGTGAAACAATATATGCATCTCCAAGCAGTATCATTCAAAATTTTGGACAAAACACTACAAGCAACATGAGACACGGAAAACAATTGCTACCAATGAATCTACACTTCTATAAAAAAAATCAGAAACTCAGACTGTCATCATTAGGCAGCCACCATTAGTTATTCCGTTATGTTAAAGCAAATAAAACAGAGAATTGACTTGTGCAATCTGCAGGTAGCAGTAGCAGGGACGCGCAGGTTACTGCTGGTGGCATCCGAGATGTTTCACGAACGTCGGGTGTGTGCCAATGTATGCAAAGAATTGAAGATTGAAAAAGTTTCGAGCTACGCTGGAAGTTGATTGTGTGATGAGCTTCTTTTAAACGACAGTCGCTTTTAGAAAGAGATTGTTTGGTTTTTGTAATAGACTAAGTAAAGTTGTTGGAGTGAGCTGATCTCTTACATGGATAGCTTGCTTTGGTTTGGCTGAGAGCCATCCTTGTCGCTTTTACATGTGTTTGTTTTTCTTAGCTGAACCTGACAAACCTGAGGGTGCACCATCATATTTGTAATGACTGAAAATATTTACTTCAGGAAATATTTACTACTGTAGTTTCTGTTACAAACAAAAAAAATACTGAAGTTTGTCCTAGCTATATTTCAGGATGATTTTTCAGTTGCTCATGCTTTTTACAAATTGTAGCTACTGTTTTTTATACCTAAACAAAATTGCCCTAGCTATATTTGCTACTGTTTTTATACCTAATTTTTTGCTACTGTTTTTTTAATTTGCTACTGCTTTTTTTATTTGCTACTGTTTTTATACCTAAACAAAATTTCCCTAGCTATATTTGCTACTCTTTTTTTATTTGCTACTCTTTTTATACCTAATTTTTTTGCTACTGTTTTTAAAATTGCTACTATTCTTTTAAAATTGCTACTGTTTTTTATACCTAAACAAAATTACCCTAGCTATATTTGCTAATATTTTTTATTTGCTACTGTTTTTATACCTAATTATTTTGGTACTGTTTTTTTAAATTGCTACTGTTTTTGCTACTACCCTAATTTCCTAAAAGATTTCTAACTTTGCTAACTGTGCTAGATTTGCCCTAAAATTTACTGCCCTAACCCTAAAATTTGCAAACCCTACACCCTAAAATTTACAAAGGGGAAGGAGGAGGCCGGAGGGGGAGGGAGAGGTGGGGGCAGTACCTGAGGAGGCGGAGGAGGCCGGAGGGGACAAGGAGGAGGTCGGAGCGGCGCGGCGGTGGCGCGGACGAGGAGGAGGGCGAGGACGA
>NW_025238041.1:1727-4415 GCF_018294505.1 Triticum aestivum
GGCGAGGAGGAGGTCGGGGCAGCGGCGTCGGGAGAGGAGAGGGGAAGGGGCAGCGGCGTCGGGGCGTCGGGGCGGAGACGAGGACGACGGGGCGGCGTCGAGGCGGCGGAGCTGCGGCGTCGGGAGAGGAGAGGGGAAGGGGATCGAGGGCGAGGGCGAGGGAGAGAGAGGGGATAGGTTATCTTCCAACAGGTACATCCATACTAACGGCGCACCTCACCCTGGTGCGCCATAAGTACATCCATACTAATGGCGCACCTCACCCTGGTGCGCCATTAGTATTTTTTTTATTTCTGCTCGAGCCAACAGGTTATCTTCCACCTGACCTGATCCACACCAAGTTCCCTCTACTAGCTCGACTGGTCAGCAGCCAGTTCTCACACTAGGAGGTCCTGGGTTCGATTCCCAGGCTCCACAATTTTTTTTATGCATTTAAAATGCTGTTTGATATTTATTGTGTTTAAATATGTTCAAACTTGTTTAAATCATAACAGTAATATTTTTTATAAGACAGTAATAATTTTTAAAAAAATATCATCAAACAGTAATGCCGGTGGAGCGGGGGAGGGTGCGCGGGGTGCGGGGGGCCGGTGGACCGGGGGGTGCTCGGCGGCGAGGGGGACCGGATCTGGCGAGGTGGGATAGCGATCGAGATGGAGGGGGATCGAGATCGAGTGTCCATGAAATTTAAAAATATTCATGATAGTTCAAAAAGTGCCCATGAAATACAATCGAGAAATGAAGGCTACGATTTAAATACAATCGATCTTAGCTAGCTATCTGTTCACAATCTTCTTGCCCTTCTTTTTCGCAAATGGAGTTCTTCTGTGGAACGGACGTCCTTTAGGTAGGGTGGTCCTGCTTCTTCTTGTGGTGTATGCTGCTACTTCATCATCGTCGTCATGTTCGATTCTCGGGTCGCCGTACTTGTCGAAGTCTTGCTCATTGGCTACTCCATCCATTCCGATGATCTTCCTTTTGCCTCTCCTCACGACAACACGACTGGGCTTTGACGGGTCGGTAACGAAGAAGCATTGGTCCACTTGGGAAGCCAGTACCCATGGCTCATTTTTCGCGGTGACGTTTGCGCCTGCGGTCTTGGATTTGGCTTCGGGTATAACCATGGTGGTGAAATACCGGTCTTCTTTTAGGACGCTCTTGGCCCATCTGACACGGAACATCGGGACCTTCTCTCCAGCGTAGCTCAGCTCCCAGATCTCCTCAATCCTTCCGTAGTATCTGTCCTTGTCGTTACCGGTGTAGGATTCCATCGTTACCCCGGAGTTCTGATAACCATCGCTCTTCATGTCCTTGGCCTCGGTGTAGAATGTGTAGCCGTTGATATCGTACGCCTCATAGGTCATCAGGTTGTGCTCGGCGCCCTGTGACAAGGCGAATATGAGTTGTTCTTCCGCGGAAGAATCCTCATGTAAAGGGTACGACAGAAGCTTCTGCTTGAACCAACGCGTGAAACATGAGTTGTGCTCTTTGAGTATATCTCCGTCCGTCCTCTGTTGGCCTCGGTCATTGTACGTCTTCTTAATAAAGGTTTTGTGCTCTACCACCCAAGGATTGACCACGTCTATGTGTTGTAGCGCGACTAGGTTTGCTCTTTCAAAGTCGGCGAGTCGACCCTCGAAGTCGACATGCATTTCGCGGCGACCCTCACGGTGACCCCATCCAGCGAGCCTGCCGAGGTGCCTGTTGACGGGCAGACCAACGGGGTTCTCGATGCCTAGATAATTCGTGCAGTAGGAGATGCACTCTTCGGTCAGAAAGCCCCTGGCTATGCTTCCCTCTGGACGTGACATGTTGCGAACGTATCCTTTGATGACACCATTCATCCTTTCGAACGGCATCATGCTGTGCAGGAACGTCGGCCCGAGTTGGATGATATCGTCCACGATATGGACCAGCAGATGCACCATAACGTCGAAGAATGCGGGCGGGAAGTACATCTCAAGCTCGCATAGTATCACCATGATCTCTTCCTGTAGCCTTCTGAGTTGCCTCACGCCAACAGACTTCCGAGAGATGACGTCGAAAAAGTTGCATAGGCCAAATAGCGTTTCACGGACGTGCGCGTCCATGATCCCACAGATTGCAACTGGAAGTATCTGTGTCATCAGCACGTGACAGTCGTGAGACTTCATCCCGCTGAACTTCAGCTTCACTAGGTCTAGGTATCCGCTTATCTTCCCCGCGTAACCGTAAGGAAGTTTTACTCCTACGTGGCAGGTGAAAAACTGCTCGATCTCCTCCTGACTTAGAGTGAAGCACGCGGGAGGGTAGTCATTTCCGGTCTTCTTGGCCTTTTTGCCTTTGCGACGACTTTCCGTGTCCTGCTTCGCCTCATCATCATCATCATATATAGCGTGAAGCTCCTGCCTGATGCCCATTGATTTCAAGTCTGCCCTTGCTTTCGGCCCATCTTTGGTCCTCTCTGGCATGTTGAGCAGGGTACCAAGCAGACTCTCGCACACGTTCTTCGTGATATGCATGACATCAAGGCTGTGAGGCACACGGTGGATCTTCCAGTACGGCAAGTCCCAGAAAACAGACCTCGTTTTCCATACCTTCAGCAGCGGCTCTGGCGCCTTTCGCTTCTTTCCCGGCTCTGGCGCCTTTTGCTTCTTTCCCGGCAGTGGGCAGTCTTTCCAATTTTTCAACAGCTCGTCTATTTCCTCG
>NW_025238042.1:0-4415 GCF_018294505.1 Triticum aestivum
GTAGCCACACTCAATTCAACTAAAGTTGGAGAAACTAACACCCGCCAGCCACCTGTGTGCGAAGCACGTCAGTAGAACCAGTCTCGCGTAAGCATACGCGTAATGTCAGTCCGGGCTGCTTCATCCAACAATACCGCCGAATCAAAGTATGACATGCTGGTAAGCAGTATGACTAGTATCGCCCACAAATCACTTGTGTTCTACTCGTGCATATAACATCTACGCATAAACCTGGCTCGGATGCCACTGTTTGGGAACGTAGTAATTTCAAAAAAATCCTACGCACACGCAAGATCATGGTGATGCATAGCAACGAGAGGGGAGAGTGTTGTCCACGTACCCTCGTAGACCGAAAGCGGAAGCGTTATGACAACGCGGTTGATGTAGTCGTACGTCTTCACGATCGACTGATCCTAGTACTGAACGTACGACACCTCCGTGATCTGCACACGTTCAGCTCGGTGACGTCCCACGAACTCACGATCCAGCAGAGTGTCGAGGGAGAGCTTCATCAGCACGACGGCGTGATGACGGTGATGATGAAGCTACCGGCGCAGGGCTTTGTCTAAGCACTACGACGATATGACCGAGGTGGATTATGGTGGAGGGGGGCACCGCACACGGCTAAGAGATCAATGATCAACTTGTGTGTCTATGGGGTGCCCCTTGGCCACGTATATAAAGGACGGAGGGAGGAGGAGGCCGGCCCTCATAGGGCGTGCCCAAAGTGTGGAGTCCTACTAGGACTCCCTAGTCCTAGTAGGATTCCACCTCCCACATGGAATAGGAAAAAGGGAAGGCAGAAGGAGAAGGAAGGAAGGGGGCACTCCCTTTCCCTAGTCCAATTCGTACCAGTCCATGGGGAAGGGGTGCGGCCACCCTTGAGGCCTTTCTCTCCTTTCCCGTATGGCCCATTAAGGCTCAATACGAATTCCCGTAACTCTGCGGTACTCCAAAAATATTCGAATCACTCGGAACCTTTCCGATGTCCGAATATAGCCTTCCAATATATCGATCTTTACGTCTCAACCATTTCGAGCCTCCTCGTCATGTCCACGATCTCATCCGGGACTCCGAACAAATTTCGGTCATCAAATCACATAACTCATAATACAAATCGTCACAGAACGTTAAGCGTGTGGACCCTACGGGTTCGAGAACTATGTAGACATGACCGAGACACATCTCCGGTCAATAACCAATAGCGGAACCTGGATGCTCATATTGGCTCCCACATATTCTACGAAGATCTTTATCGGTCAAACCACATAACAACATACGTTGTTCCCTTTGTCATCGGTATCTTACTTGCCCGAGATTCGATCGTCGGTATCTCAATGCCTAGTTCAATCTCGTTACCGGCAAGTCTCTTTACTCATTCCGTAATGCATCATCCCGCAACTAACTCATTAGTCACATTGCTTGCAAGGCTTATAGTGATGTGCATTACCGAGAGGGCCCAGAGATACCTCTCCGATACACGGAGTGACAAATCCTAATCTCGATCTATGCCAACTCAACAAACACCATCGGAGACACCTGTAGAGCATCTTTATAATCACCCAGTTACGTTGTGATGTTTTATAGCACACAAGGTGTTCCTCCGGTATTCAGGAGTTGCATAAGCTCATAGTCTGAGGAACATGTATAAGTCATGAAGAAAGCAGTAGCAATGAAACTGTAACGATCATAATGCTAAGCTAACGAATGGGTCTTGTCCATCACATCATTCTCCTAATGATGTGATCCTGTTCATCAAATGACAACACATGTCTATGGTTAGGAAACATAACCATCTTTGATAAACTAGCTAGTCAAGTAGAGGCATACTAGGGACACTTTGTTTTGTCTATGTATTCACACATGTACTAAGTTTCCGGTTAATACAATTGTAGCATGAATAATAAACATTTATCATGAAATAAGGAAATAAATAATAACTTCATTATTGCCTCTAGGGCATATTTCCTTCAGTAGGACTGGCAGATTCACAAATATAACGAAGAACTCATCAAGAGCACTCTTATTGTGATCTTTTGGCTCAAAAACTTCTTCCATAAGCAGTTCATGGTATTTGGAAGAAGGAAATACCACGGACCTCGAGGACTATCGCAAGGGTTGCTAATATCCTAAAGGAACGAGCAAACACTATCAACATGAATGAGTAGGGTGAATCTCGGGTTCAAAAACCCAGGAATAGAATGCCTACTAACTAAGTGGCATCACGAGATGCTTTCGAGAATGATGGCCAGAATCATCACACTGGGAATACAAGCATTGCTAGATTGCTGAGTGGTTCTCTAAGATGCCTAGGGTCATAATAATGGCTTAAACATATATGTCGAGGCAACGGAGTACCTCAACTCAGCAATTAGTGTGGTTAATCTGGCCCAAAGGTACATCGAGTACGGATAGAAGGGATTTGCAAATGCATCAGACTATTTAGAAACCTGGGACGACTCGGACAACATAACGTCTGCAAATGCTCAAAATATTTGAGACATCCTGCAAAATGGTGGCATAACCACTCAACATCACAATATCAAGGTTCTGAGATCAACTGTCATCACACGGAGGTAGTAGAAACTGAACTGAGACTTGAATCCATCAATCCTATGAGTCTACGGATTAGTAACACATGAACCTGATAGAAAGATGAGAAGCTTAGTTCTTAACCCCGTAGGAAAGATAGGA
This sequence comes from Triticum aestivum, assembly GCF_018294505.1. NCBI lineage: Eukaryota > Viridiplantae > Streptophyta > Magnoliopsida > Poales > Poaceae > Triticum > Triticum aestivum. The sequence continues at coordinate 2,695 of NW_025238042.1, forward strand.
TGACTCAGATCAGAAGGACATAAGGCATAAGGAGTAAAAAGAGCCTTACTTTCCCTTCCACAATCAATTCCCTTATATAACAAAAGCATTTCTAGACACGACTTCGACAAGTTTGGCTTGGTAATCCTACAGGCAGTCAGGCTCTGATACCAAAGCTATCAGGACCCCGATCCTAAGTCACACCGATCAAGTATGTAACAGATCATATAACTTTGTGGCCTCACGCACGGTATTCCCATGGGTGCCACCTTACCTGGCCCGGGACTGTTTGCGCCTTTTGGCTCACATATATGATAGTGTCGCTAGCATCCATATGACAGAGAACCTGGGCCGACATGACTAGTCGTAAACCCAAAGTGGCACTAACTTATAGGGACAAGCATACATGACCCAACAACGAACGTGTCGGTCATCAGCGAGTGAATCTGGGCTGTAGCAGCTGGGCTAACAAGACTCCAGAGAATCCGGGCTGTAGCAGGCTAACAGGACTCCGGTAGACACCGCGTGACATTTCCCCGAAGGGACAGACACATGAACGAAGAAGGACACATGCCGGCCAGCCTAAGTGTTCCGGAGCAGTAGCAAGCTACCATGGCTCAGTGGAAGCACTAGGAGACATTTCCCGGTAAGAGAGGCTACCAAGAATAAACAACTAGGTTGTCGGATCCCACACATACCAAGCATTTCAAAATCATACACACAATATGCTCGATATGTGCAAATACAACATGGCATCACAACAAAACTCTATGACTCAAAGTATTTATTCATAAGGCTCCGAAGAGTCATACAGAGTAAGAATTACAATCATGGGTCACATGACCCAACATACAGAGCATACAGGCAACGGAAGCATAAACATGTCTGGGTACAGACATCTGAAAAGGAAGAAGGCCTTAGAGCCTGACTATCTACAAGACCCTCCCAAGGGTACAAGATCGTAGCTGAGGTAACAAGCTAAACGTCGAAGTCCACGTGGAAATACTAGTGAGACTGAGGTCTCTCTGCAAAAACATAAATTAAGCAAACGTGAGTACAAATGTACCCAGCAAGACTTACATCAGAACTAGCTACATATGCATCAGTATCAACAAAGGGGTGGTGGAGTTTAACTACAGCAAGCCAGCTTTGACTCAGTGGCTATCCTGTACTATGACTGCTGGTAACTTTTTTTGAGGTGGCGCACACGAGTCCACATGTTCACCATATCAATACACCACTATGGATCCGCTCCCGTCTCCCTACAAGAACGCCATCCATAGCACTCACACTTATCTTGCGCGTTTTAGAGTATCCACTTTCACTTGTCTATGAACTGTACAGGCAACCGAGAGGTCCTTTACCGCGGACGTGGCTATTCGAATAGATGATGTTAACCCTGCAGGGGTGTACTTCTTCACACACGCTCACCTCACTTACCGCCATGTACACGTCATGTATCTCGGCAACCTTCAAGCGGAAGCCTGGCGAGGGTGTCAGCCACGACCTGACTAATCACACAAGTCCCTAGTCCAGGTTTATCGCCTATTCAGGTTCCATCCGCAGGGAGTCCGGCCGAGGTTTCCACATACGGCCCCGAACGATGTGTACAGGGTTCCGCGACACCAAACGGGCGCCCGGCATACCCGGCCATGTGCCTACCGCATCACAGCCCACCCCTCGGGTCAGCACTGCGCACGGCCTCCAGCAACTACAAACACCAGAAACTACTTGCAACTCCT
>NW_025238043.1:0-4415 GCF_018294505.1 Triticum aestivum
TTTTATTTGGTCAAGTAGTCTAATCACCCCCCTCTAGACATACTTTCGATCCTACAAGTGGTATAAGAGCTTTGGTCTCCATTTGCTTTGATTTCCATAGATTTTGGTGGTCATAGCCTTGGTTTCACAACCTAGGAGAGTATGGCGTCTAGCGAGGGAAATTATCACCGTAGAGGTCCTTAATTTGATGGTACTAATTTTGCTAGTTGGAAGCATAAGATGAAAATGCATATTCTTGGATATAACCCCGCCGTTTGGGCTATTGTGTGTATTGGCTTGCAAGGTGAATTCTTTGATGGGAGAGAACCAAACCGTGAAGCTACCGCGAAAGAGTTGAAGATGCTACAATACAACGCTCAAGCTTGCGATATCCTCTTCAACGGATTGTGCCCCGAAGAATTCAACAAAATCAGCCGTCTTGAGAATGCAAAGGAAATTTGGGACACTTTGATTGATATGCATGAAGGTACCGACTCCGTCAAGGAATCCAAGTTGGATGTGCTCCAAAGTCAACTTGACAAGTTCAAAATGAAGGATGGTGAAGGTGTCGCTGAAAGGTACTCTAAGCTTGCTCTTATCAAAAATGAGATTGCCGGCTTAGGAAGTGAAGAGATGACCGACAAATTCATCATCAAGAAGATCCTAAGAGATTTGGACGGAAAATATGATACCGTGTGCACATTGATCCAAATGATGCCCAATTACAAAGATCTCAAGCTAACGGAAGTCATTGGAAGAATTGTTGCTCATGAGATGTCACTCAAGGATAAGGAGGAACTTCACAACAAGTCAAGTGGTGCTTACAAAGCCTCATGTGAAGCCCCCACATCATCAAGTGAGAAACAAACCTTCAATGAAGAATTGAGCTTAATGGTGAAGAACTTCAACAAGTTCTACAAGAGTAGAAGCAAAGAAAGAAGCTCCAAGTCAAGGTCCTACAATGACAAAAGATCTTCTAGTTGAGAGCGCAATTGCTACAATTGTGGGAGACCCGGACACTATTCCAATGAGTGTATGGCACCCCACAAAAGAAGAAAAGAATCACCCAAGAGGAGAAGTAGAAGAGAAGAATCACCACCAAGAGAGAGGAGGAGCAGAGATGATCGTTATGAACGAAGAACATCCCAAAGAAGCAAGGATTCGGAAAGGAATGACAAGTCATCAAGGAGATACACAAAACGAAGACATCAAGCTCATGTTGGTGAATGGGTATCCGGCTCCGACTCCGACAATCACTCCGAGAGAAGCTATCACTCTGACTCTGAATATACTCAAGATGAAGGTGTTGCTGGTCTAGCACTTGTGTCAACCAACTCCTATGACATATTTGATTCACCAAATGAAGGACTTGGAAGATGCTTCATGGCCAAAGGCCCAAAGGTAACACACCCCGAGTATGTTGATTTCAATAGTGATGAAGATGACTTGTTAGGTGATGATGATTTACTTGTTGACAACTCTAGTGATGAATACTATGATGAAACGTTAGTTAATCATGCTAATCAAGGTAAAACAAATGACAATGATAAGGAGAAGATTGAGCTTCTAACTAAAGAACTAAACACTTTTAAGTTAGCTCATGAAACTATCTTAGAAGATCATCGAGAACTTTTAAGGACTCATGAGAAGTTACGCTTTGAAAAGCTCAACTTTGGGCAAGAGCATGAGTTCTTAAAGGAAATCAACGATGATCTTCGTAAGAAAAGTTCTTCTTACATTGCCAAGCTTTTCCTCTTATCTACTTACATGCCTCAAGTCAAGTCTATTAACAAGAACAAGAAGGATTCTTCCTCTAGTAGTAACAATAATCATGTTAAATCCAATGTTGTTCCTTCTAGTAGTTCTCTTGATTCCACTAATGATTCTCTTAGCCAAGTTACACTTAAGCAAGAAAATAGCTTATTGAAGGGGATTATAGAGAAAGGTGTTTACAAGAGACTTGCCGGGAGTAAGCAATTTGAGGAAATTGTACGCAAGCAAGGAAGGCACCGGAAGAACCAAGGTGTTGGTTTTGAACGAAAGTTCAATGCCAATGGAGTTGAGTGAGAAGAAGATCAATACCCCAAGACGAAGTTTGTTCCTCAACAAGAGAAGTATGATCCTACTTCCTTCAAAGGGACACAAGCTCAAGATGATCTTCCACCACAAGACCACAAGCAAAAAGGCAAGGATAATCTTCAAGAGGAGATTGATGCATTTGAAGAAGCTCAAAAGGCCTTGGTCAAGTGGGTTCCCAAGACTACGTCAAGTTCTACTTCATCAAGTACGACTTCAACTCCAAGGATTCCCATCAAGATGATGTGGATCCCGAAGAAGAAGAACTTGAGAGTTCTTGAGGGTGACTCCGCCAACATATTTCACTCATATCATTTTGGCAACAACAAGTGCAATCAACTTCCACATCTTGCACTAGTTCAAGGAGTCACAAACCCTCTTGTTGGTAAGTGATACGTCTCCAACGTATCTATAATTTTTGATTGCTCCATGCTACTTTACCTACTGTTTTAGGCAATACTGGGCTTTGTTATCCACTTTTATATTATTTTTGGGACTAACCTATTAACCGGAGGCCTAGCCCAGATTTGCTGTTTTATGCCTATTTTAGTGTTTCGAGGAAAAGGAATATCAGAAGGAGTCAAAACGGAACGAAATCAACTAGAGAAGTTATTTTTGGAAGGAAACCCACCTGATGGACTTGGACCCCACGTTAGAAGATACGGGAGGTGCTCACGAGGGTGGGGGGTGCGCCCTCCCCCCTGGGCGCGCCCCCTGCCTCGTGGGACCCCCATAGCTCCACCGACGTTCTCCCTGCACCCATATATACCTATGTACCCTAAAACTTCCAGAAGAGAAAATAGATCGGGAGTTCCACCGCCGCAAGCCTCTGTAGCCACCAAAAACCAATCGGGACCCTGTTCTGGCACCCTGCCGGAGGGGGATCCCATCACCGGTGGCCATCTTCATCATCCCGGTGCTATCCATGGCGAGGAGGGAGTAGTTCACCCTCGGGGTTGAGGGTATGTACCAGTAGCTATGTGTTTGATCTCTCTCTCGTGTTCTCTCTCGTGTTCCATCTATGGCACGATCTTGATGTATCCCGAGCTTTGCTATTGTAGTTGGATCTTATAATGTTTCTCCCCCTCTACTCTCTTGTGATGAATTGAGTTTCCCCTTTTGAAGTTATCTTATTGGGTTGTTTTATGAACACTTGATGTATGTCTTGCGTGGGATAACCGTGGTGACAATGGGTTATTCTATTGATCCACTTGATGTATGTTTTGGTGATCAACTTGCGGGTTTCGTGACACTTGGGAACCTATGCATAGGGGTTGGCACACGTTCTTGACTCTCCGGTAGAAACTTTGGGGCACTCTTTGAAGTACTTTAATGTTGGTTGGATGAATCTGAGATTGTGTGATGCATATCGTATAATCATGCCTACGGATACTTGAGGTGACAATGGAGTATCTAGGTGACATTAGGGTTTTGGTTGATTTGTATCTTAAGGTGTTATTCTAGTACGAACTCTTTTATAGATCGGTCTGAAAGAATAGCTTTGTGGTGGTTTCGTACCTGACCATAATCTCTATGTTTGTTCTCCGTCATTAGTGGCTTTAGAGTGACTCTTTGTTGCATGTTGAGGGCTTGTCATATGTTCTATCTATGTTATTATTGTTGAGAGAACTTACACTAGCGAAAGTATGAACCCTAGGCCTTGTTTCCTATCATTGCAATACCATTTACGCTCACTTTTATCGCTCGCTACCTTGCTGTTTTTTATATTTCAGATTACAAAAACCTATATCTACTATCTATTTTGCACTTGTATCACCATCTCTTCACCGAAGTAGTGCACCTATACAATTTACCATTGTATTGGGTGTGTTGGGGACACAAGAGACTCTTTGTTATTTGGTTGCAGGGTTGCTTGAGAGAGACCATCTTCATCCTACGCCTCCTACGGATTGATAAACCTTAGGTCATCCACTTGAGGGAAATTTGCTACCGTCCTACAAACCTGTGCACTTGCAGGCCCAACAACGTCTACAAGAAGAAGGTTGTGTAGTAGACATCAAGCTCTTTTCTGGCGCCATTGCCGGGGAGGCTAGGTAAGTGAAGGTATATCTTTATATCTTGCAATTGAATCTTTTTGTTTCTTGTTTTAGCACTAGTCTAGTTTATAAAAGAAAACTACATAAAAATGGAGTTGAGTTTGTCTCATACGCTTTACCTTTTTAATATCTTTCGTGAGTATGATGGAAAGGATAATTGTGCTCAAGTGCTAGAAGAAGAAATCTATAGAATGTTTGGAACTAAATTTTTGAATGATGAGCATGATTGCAATGTTGTTAGTATGAATTCTTTGAATATCCATGATGCTAATGATATGCAAAGCCACAAGCTTGGGGAAGCTA
>NW_025238044.1:0-4414 GCF_018294505.1 Triticum aestivum
GCCTTGATCTCCGGGAGAGTGCTAGGACAACGGATAAGTCCATCTCCAATGGCTATGGAGCCATGGGACCTCCCGCCACCAGATATCATCACCAGCTCTGGATCAATGGGACCCTGGCTCGGGTTAAAGTCCTCCCCTTTCCTCGCCTTCCCCTCATCTCTATATCTCACGAGCTTGTTGTGGGAGGAGATGTTGGTGAAGTTGTTTGCATCATCAAGGTCAGACTGAGAGAAAGCCTTGACTTTCTTGAAAGAGGCAGTGTGGGCCATGGCATACAGGTCGTACACCTCTGGCACCTTATCCACCTTATTGTGGCGTGCCTGAAAGAGAGAAACAATGTAAATTAGTAATTAAAGGGCTCAAGCTAGCATGATGAATGAATTGCATGAATCATGAAGCAAACCACATACCCAGTTCCGCCCGAACTGATATAAGTTGGAGCTACCTTGATGGTGTGGCACACCTTCCATTTGGGCACATTTGTCCTTGGCCTCGTTGTGGAGGGCTAGCCATTCTTTTGAGCACCACTCATTGACCAACACCTCCCAACAATCCATCCGATCCGCACACCATCTCGGAGGCGCCTAAGTTAGCAAATAGAAACTTGAGCGCTACGGCTAAGAATTACTAAATGAAGGAACTTAAGTAGAAGGCCTTAAGAATTACCTTCATGTACTGCTCCTTACTCAGGAACTTATCGCGGCACGCTGGCTTGGTCTTCTTGATACCACGCAAGGCGTAGTAGTCTCGAACAGCCTGCACCCGAGCCTCGTGCCGTAAGTTCTGTAGTAGGCGCTTGCAGACGTACTCGATAACATGTGCCGCGTCATCCCTCCTCACACCTGTAGAATGTCTGCAATCAAATGAGACAATATTGATTAGTACAATTAATAACTAGCTAGTTGAAGATTTTTAAATGTGTAAAGGAGAAATTACCCAGAACTTTCTGATCACCATGTCTGCCCTCGTGTCGCACAAGACACCGTCGATAATCTCATCCGGCGGGGCCGGGGCAGCCAAGTAGTGCTCCCAGCTCAATCCAAGCTCTGGAAGCCGACCCTCACCAGGCAACGTGACAAACCCCGGGAAGTTTTGCCGGCAAAGAACTCCAAGGACGGAGTTGGGCCGGCGGACACTATGATGGTGGTCCCAACCCCTGCAGCATGACAAGGCCAACGCATTAGTTATTTGAAGAAACGTGAATGCAGAAGGTACAAAAATATTAAATGCACTTACGTACCTCTCCCCATCAGGGAAGATCAACCACCTCTGCTCGCGGGTCGCCGGCACGGACGGGAGCCGTGTAGCACCACGCTGGTAGACGGTGCCACCCTCCTCCTCAAGATCAGTCGGCTCCCCACCATCATCAGCATGGCCACTCGGCTCCTCGGGCTGATCCGGCCAGGTACCCCATCCGGACGTGTGCTCCTCCGGGGTCTCGTGGGCCGAACTCTCATGGGCCGAAGGCCAGTCGACCCGAGGCTCGTGGGCCCAAGACCCGTGGACCGGAGGCTCGTGGACCGGAGTCCGTGTAGCCTCCTCCTCGGACGAGTCCACCCTAGCAGTCACGTGCTCGGGTGAAACAGCTGGGGGTGGCGGCGAGGAAGGTGCCCTAGCAGTCACCCTACCTCCTCTCCCGCGACCACGTGCCCCACCTCCTCTCTTCCTACCTCGTCCCCTGCTGGGCACCGCGGTCGACGAAGAAGGGCCCGGCGGTGTGGACATACTGTCCAGCAACGCTCGGCGGAGAGGTACGTCTGGAATCGAAGACCTCAGACCACGCGCCGACGAAGAAGGGGCCTTGGCGCGCTCCCGACCAGCGCCCACCATCTTTCAACACCTGCCATGACAAACAGTAAACGAAATTAGTACAACATAAAAAAAAGACCGACATGAATAATAATATGTGTATCACTTAAGTGTATCATCATCAAGTACAACATTAAATTTTTTAATACCTGACACTACTAATAATCTCGATCAGTATCATCAATAAATGCATAATCATCATCATCACTATAATCAATGACGGGCTCATAGGGTTCAGTGGCATCAACATGTGCAAGGCCACCTTGACGTAATCGGTGAAGCAATGACAGGTCATCCGCAGCAGTAACCTCTTCTTGTTCCGGCTCTTCTTGTTCCAGCTCTTCTTGTTCCTCCTCTGGGGTGATGTCGGATTCACTGTCGCTGTCTACTTCAATGTTTTGGGGTGAAGTATAGCGGTTCTTGAAACGCTTTTTGGAAAGACGTGTCTCTTGGAAGAATTCTCCTTCATATGTGTCTGGGTTAATGTGAGGTTCATAATCCTCTTCCTTTGGGGGAGATAGTCTAGCACGTGGCGGCACTTCATAAACGACATCCCAACCTTTCAGATTTGGATTAGTTTGGCAGGCCCACGGTAGATAGAATACTTGGGTCGCCTGTTGAGCCGTAATATAGACATCAGGAACATCTAAATGGGTGCTTTGGTTGATTTCAACTAGCCCTATATGTTCATGAGTCCTTCTAGTCTCCTTCGGCTGAAACCAATAACATTTGAAGACTACGACATTCGGTGGGTTTTCACCATAGAATAGAAGTACATAAATTGCTTCAACTCTCCCATAATACTCGGTACCTCCTTCGCCGATAGTAGATACACAACAATTTGTAGACTTTCGGTCGGCCATAGATAGCTCTTTGCCATAGGTACGAAAGCGATACCCGTTGATGTCGTATTTGTCAAATGAACGGACCTTATAGTCAAAACCATTAGCGACTTGTCTCAATTCGGCGTCCATAGACTCTGAATTAGCCTACAAGTTTAATATGAAAGGATTGTTGCATTACGCACAAATTAGCGAATGAAATGAAATTGTCTAATAGAAATTACCGTTTGTTTGAACCAAGAGATGAAACCGGGATAGCCGCCTCCTTGCTTTGCGAGAAGCTCATACTCTTCGACAGAATCCTTTTGGATCACCGCTCCATACGAGAATAAGGCGACATATCGACTATATGAAATATCCAGGAATAAGAGCAGTTCAAAGGAAATAGAAGTTGCGAAACAATGTACCGAGAACTTACTTGATGTACGGCCGCACTTCTATCAGGTTGTTGAAGATATACAACGAAATGATCCGCCATTGTTCGTTATCCAAAGATACTGGATTTGAAACACTGGCTGGTGCGAGATTCCCTTTGAATAGGCTGAGGTTGGATCCACCCTTTTTAGGGTCGTCAGCATTGTACCGAGGCTTCGGATTATGCAAATGACGATTTTTGGCTTCGTAGTGTGCTGTCACGAAGTTTGCCGCCTCCTCAGTGATGAATGCCTCAGCCATCGATGCTTCAATTCTACGTTTATTTTTACATTTTTGTCGAAGCGTCTTCTGCATCCTCTCAGTTGGGTAGCACCAACGATTTTGCACGGGCCTCCCCAATCTTGCCTCGGTCGGGAGATGCAAAATCAAATGTTGCATTGGATTAAAGAAGCCCGGTGGAAAGATCTTCTCTAACTTGCAGATCAACTCCGGCGCCAACTCTTCCATTTCTTCTAGCACGCCAGGCGATAGTTCTTTCGCACAAAGAAAACGGAAGAAATAGCTAAGTTCTGCCAGTACTAGCCATTCATCCTCAGGGATGAAGCCACGCAACATCACCGGCATTACCCGCTCAATCCATATGTGCCAATCATGACTCTTGAGACCAAATATCTTCAATTTATCAAGACTGGCTCCCCTCTTTAGATTCGCTGCATACCCATCGGGGAACATCAACTGCATTTTCACCCACAAGATAATTTCCCTCATAGTTGGCCTTCCAAGATTGAACCATGCCTTTGGCTTCGTCCAGTTCTGCTTTCCTTTCGGTTCTTTCATGTTTTGTAACGGCCTATCACATAGCGCCTCCAGATCGACTCTAGCCTTAGTGTTATCCTTTGACTTCCCATCTATGCCGAACAATGTACCAAAAAGTGCCTCGGCGATATTCTTCTCAGTGTGCATCACGTCGATGTTGTGTGGGCAAAGGAGGTCTTTGAAGTAAGGCAGATCCCATAAGCATGTTTTGTGAGTCCAGGCGTGCTTAGAATTATACCCCTTGAAGTACCCTGGACGCTCTGGATCTGGCTCTAGAGCGTTTAACTGATCCAGGGTCTGTTGGCCTGTCAATGCAGGTGGTGCAGAGTTTTTGACAACTCTACCTCTGATGAAGTTCTTCTTGTCTTTCCTGAACTTATGGCGAGGATTCAGGAACTGTCTATGCATGTCGAAGCAAGAAAACTTGCGACCGGCCTGAAGCCAACGAAACTCAAGAGCTCCCTTGCATGTGGGGCACGGGAACCTTCCATGCACACACCAGCCAACGAATAGCGCATACACCGGCAAGTCATGCGTCGAGTACATGTACCAGACACGCATTATGAAGTTCC
>NW_025238045.1:0-4414 GCF_018294505.1 Triticum aestivum
CTACGGGCCGTAGAAACAGTGGGCCTTCTACGGGCCGTAGAAACAATGGGCCTTCTACGGGCCGTAGAATGGGCCTTCTACGGGTTGTATCATCAATGGGCCTTATACGGGCAGTATGATCGATTGGCCAAACATGGGCCAATAATAGGCCGCATTATGGCCGTAAACGCGCTACAGTTGGAATCGTCCGTTCATGGGCCGACCATAACGGGCCATCGTTAATAGGTCGTATTTGATGACGCTATGAAAACGTCCCAACGTATTAACGGACCACAAACGGGCCGACTGTAACCACGGGCTGAATTTGGCCCACAAGCAGAAAATGACATTAATGGGCCGTAAGTAAACGAATGCTGGAAATGAGCCCAAGAATAAATGGGCTCTAAGAAGACCGAAAGATAACATGGGCTAGAAACGGCCCAACGGAATAACGTGCCGTTAATGGGTATAAAGTGATACACTGTTCATTACAGGCCAGTTTCACCACGGGCCGTTAATGGGTGTAAAGTGATACACTGTTCATTACGGGCCAGTTTCACCATAGGCCGTTAATAGGCCAAGAGTTACATAGGGCCTCATACGGGCCGAAAGACGTCATGGGCCATACATGGGCCAAAAGTGAAAACGGGCTGGAATCATATTGGGTGGCCCAAATGACGCTACTGGGCCTAATTCAGATAGGGCGTAACGGGCCTTGGGTTAGCAGGCTGTAAATGGGCTATATGCGGACAGGCCATTAACAGGCTTTACATGGGCCGGCCCGCCACCTTTTGACCAAGTCAAACGGGCCGGCCTTTTCACAGGAATGGGCCTCTGTTGGGCCGTGCCACGTGTTGACGTATCATAGGTGCCTTTTGTCCAATGAGTGGATGACATCTGTCCCAACGATGAGCCGACACGTGTTTCCTCGAGCCAATGATGATTTTACACGTGGAAAATCCCCATTGGTCGGGGCTGTTAACGGGTTATCGGATCCAAAACCTGACCCGATAGCTTAACGGCATTCCATTACGGTGGATGCCACATGTCGGTCACCCTTGACGAAAGTACTTCTGTGACGTGGGATTTATCGTCATGGAAGTGGACACTTCCGTGATGATAATTTTGGTAATGTCATGGAACACTTCTACGACAGCACAGGTATGACTATCTTGATTCTGTCATAAAATCTTCATGGATGTACATGCATGACAGAAAATGCGACCTACTGTGACAAACATGTATCATCACGGAAGTGTATTTTTTTGTAGTGTGCTACCCCGGTCCACTACGGTGTTGATGACCCCTCCTTCTTGCTGGAGCAACCAGGCAAGCCCCCCTTGATCACCCGATATCGCCTATTCCTTCTCTCTACTGCTTGCATTAGATTAGTGTAGCATGTTACTACTTTCGGTTAATCCTATTCTGTTGCATAGCCTGTCATTATTGCTACAATTGTTGATACCTTACATGCAATCCTAAATGCTTGGTATAGGATGCTAGTTTATCATCAGTGGTCCGACATTCTTGTCCGTCTGCCATGCTATACTATCGGGTCGTGATCACTCGGGAGGTGATCACGGGTATATACTATACATACATATTATTCAGGTTGTGGCTAAAGTCGGGTCAGCTTGTAGAGTACCCGCGAGTGATTCACAGATTGGGGGCTGAAAGGACATTTGTCCCGATGGCCCTCTGTGTGGACCTTTGTGGTGGAGCGACAGGGCAGGTTGAGACCACCTAGGTGAGAGGTGGGCCTGGTGCTAGTCGGCGTCCGCGGTTACTTCAAAATAACACGCTTAACGAGATCTTGGTATTTGATATGAGTCTGGCCACTAGCCCATACGCACTAACCAACTATGCGGGAACAGTTATGGGCACTCGACGTCGTGGTATCAGCCGAAGCCTTCTTGACGTTAGTGACTGAGCGGCGCGCGCCGGATTGGACAGGAACACCTGCTCTTGTATTAGGGAGGCTAGGTCTGTTTCCAGCCGCCCACGCAACATGCAGGTGTGCAATGGGCGATGTGCCTAGACCCGTGCGCTCTTAGGATTTAGACCGGCGTGCTGACCTCTCTGTTGTGCCTAGGTAGGGCTACGACGTGTTGATCTTCCGAGGCTGGGCATGACTCAGGAAAGTGTGTCCGGTCAGAGGGATCGAGCGTGTTGGAAAATGTGGTGCACCATGCAGGGAAGTTTATCTATTCGATAGCCGTGTCCATCGGTAAAAGGACGAACCGGAGTTGTACCTCGACCTTGTGACAACTAGAACCGGATACTTTATAAGACACACCCAGACGAGTACCAAACCATACGTTCATTGCATCACCTGCAAAGTCCCCCCACGTTCTCTCGATTTTTCTCCACTGCGACCCGTCAGCGGGTGCTCTCAACTTCTCGTATTTATTATGGTCCTCTTTGTGCCATCGCATCAACTTGGCATGCTCTTTGTTTCTGAATAGACGTTTTAACCGTGGTATTATAGGAGCATACCACATTACCTTGGCAGGAACCCTCTTCCTGGGGCGCTCGCCCTCGACATCACCAGGTTCATCTCGTCTGATCTTATACCGCAATGCACCGCATACCGGGCATGCGTTCAAATCCTCGTATGCACCGCGGTAGAGGATGCAGTCATTAGAGCATGCATGTATCTTCTGCACCTCCAATCCTAGAGGGCATAGAACCTTCTTTGCTCCGTGCGTACTGTCGAGCAATTCCTTATCCTTTGGAAGCTTCTTCTTTAATATTTTTAGTAGCTTCTCAAATCCATTGTCAGATACACCATTGTCTGCCTTCCCATTGCAGCAATTCTAGTTGGTACCGAGCTTTGTGTTGCCATCTTCGCAATTTGGGTGCAACCCTTTTTTGTGAACCTCTAACATGCAATCGAACTTCAACTTCTCCTTTTCACTTTGGCATTGTCTCCTTTTATCAACAATGACACGGCGAAGATCATCATCGGGCATATCGTCCGGTTCCTCTTGATCTTCAGCTTCCCCCATTGCAGCATCACTGTAATCAGGGGGCGGATAGTTGTCACCATCCTCTTCTTCTTTGTTGTCTTCCATCATAACCCCTCTGTCTCCGTGCTTGGTACAAACATTATAGTGTGGCATGAAACCCTTCTCAAGCAGGTGGATGTGAAGGGTTTTCAAGTAAGAGTAAGACTTTGTATTCTCACAGATAGGGCATGGACAACACAAAAAGCCATTCTGCTTGTTTGGCTCAGCCACTTCGAGAAAATTATGCATGCCGTTAATGTACTCGTAGGTGCGTCTGTCATCGTAAATCCATTGTCGGTTCATCTGCGTGCATTATATATAATTAAGTGTGTCAAAAACCATTACAGAACATCATGAATAGAGAAGTGACCAAATTAATAGAAGTTCATCATCACATTATAACCAGAGTACAGTAGTGATCAAATGTTATCACTAAAAAAATATAAACTTCATACATAGTTCTCATTGAACAACATATAGTTCATACATAAAGTGAGCATCTAATTAAACCATACATTGAAAATATGTAAAACATTTCAATGCAACAACAAATGCAATCATATCGCAACTAAGGTAACAATTGATCCAACGACATAATGATACCAAGCCTCAGTATGAATGGCATATTTTCCAATCTTTCTAATCTAAAAGCGCATTGCATCCATCTCGATCTTGTGATCATCGATGACATCCGCAACATGCAACTCCAATTTCATCTTCTCCTCCTCCATTCTTTTGAATTTTTTCTGCAAGTAATTGTTTTCTTTTTCAACTAAATTTAACCTCTCGACAATAGGGTTGGTTGGAATTTTCGGTTCACATACCTCCTAGATAAAAACATCTATGTCATGTTGGTCGGCATAATTATCATAAACACTAAATGAAACAAATACTAATAAAAGATCATATATACCACATCCGGGTCATAGACAGGACGAGGGCCGACGGAGGCGGATACCAAAACCATTGCACTGTATAACAACAAACAATAATAAAAGTAAGAAAATTATACAAGTATCTATCTAAATCATACAAGTAAGAATTTTTTTCTTTTAGAAAGAAGATAACAACAAGAGGCTTGCCACGGTGGTGCCAACGACGAGATCGGCGCGGGCGATCGACGGTGGTGAGGACTGGGACAGGACAGGACGGAGCGTCAAACCTAGACAAATCTTGAGGAAAATGGAGCTTGGACAAGGAGCTTGGTGAGGAGAAAGCTTAATTGTGGCTCAGGGATTTCATCGAACACCTCATGTGCATAGGAGGTAGGCTAGAGCTCCACAAAGCTCTCCCACGGCCGGCCAAAAAAACAGAGCAGTGGCTCTGCTCGCGGGCAGGGGCCGGGACTAAAGCACAACCTTTGGTCCCGGTTCAAGCCACAAACCGGGACTAATGGTGGTAGGCCAAGAGCGAGGCCCATTAGTCCC
>NW_025238046.1:0-4413 GCF_018294505.1 Triticum aestivum
GACGCAACCTGCCATTGCGGTCCTTGGTATCCGGACTGCCAGCGTTTTTGCCGAGGTTGTTGCTGCGAGCTAGCCCGCTATCCTCTCCCGCACAGAAGCGGGTCATGAGTGAAGTGAGGGCTGCCATGGATTTCGGCTTCTCCTGTCCTAGGTGCCGGGCCAGCCACTCGTCGCGGATGTTATGTTTAAAGGCAGCGAGGGCCTCTGCATCCGGACAGTCGACGATTTGATTTTTCTTTGTTAAGAACCGTGTCCAGAATTGCCTGGCCGATTCGTCTGGCTGCTGGATTATGTGGCTTAGGTCATCTGCTTCCGGTGGTCGCACATACGTGCCCTGGAAGTTGTCGAGGAATGCGGCTTCCAGGTCTTCCCAGCATCCAATTGACTCTGCGGGCAGGCTGTTCAGCCAATGCCGAGCTGGTCCTTTAAGCTTGAGCGGGAGATATTTGATGGCGTGAAGATCGTCGCCGCGGGACATATGTATATGGAGGAGATAATCCTCAGTCCAAACCGCGGGGTCTGTTGTGCCATCGTAGCATTCGATACTAACGGGTTTAAACCCTTTAGGGATTTGATGATCCATTACTTCGTCAGTGAAGCATAGTGGGTGTGTGGCGCCTCTGTATTGAGCAATATCGCGACGTAGCTCGAGAGAGCATTGTCTACTGTGTTCGGCCCGGCCGGAGTAGTTGTATCCGGCGCGACGGTATTCGTCGTGGGTCCTGGGGCGCCCACGTGATCCATAGATAGATCTGGATTGTCTTTCCTTGTCCTCCAATATATCTCGCAAGTTCGGCGCGTTCCCCCGTGGCTTCATGCTTTTTGAGCGATGCCGGGGTACGGTTTTGGTGGAGGGTTTGCATGCCTCTCTGTCGCGGCCACAAGGTGGACGGTCTGCCGTATTGTGCACTAGTGATGCAGGTTTGTACGCTTCCTCCTCTAGTCTGGGGAGCAACTTGCATTTTGGGTAACTTTTGGAGGGGCATTCGAGTTCATACTCTTCAGCCGCGAGGACCTCGGTCCATCTGTCGGCCAGTAGGTCTTGATCAGCTTGAAGTTGTTGCTGCTTTTTCTTTAGGCTGTTTGCCGTGGCCATTAGCCTGCGTCTGAAACGCTCTTGTTCGACGGGATCCTCAGGCACAACGAATTCGTCGTCATTGAGGCTTGCCTCGTCTCCGGAGGGAGGTAAGTAATTATCATCCTCGACCTCGTCGTCTGCCGCCCTCTCGTGAGGGCTTGCTTCTGCCTCCTCCTGCGCTGGATCGTGCTGGAGGGGGTTGTCTTCGGCACTTTCCGGGGTGCTATTATCTCCTGTGCCGGAATCTCCATTCTTGCTGTGGCGGGATTTAGAGCGGCGCCGCTGACGTCGGCGCTTGGGCTGTTTCTTTAAGGAATCGGCCTCCGCTGCTTCTTCGCCGTCCCCATCTTTTGGGGTGTCCACCATGTATATGTCGTATGACGATGTGGTCTTCCAGTGTCCTGTAGGCACTGGTTCTTGATAGTCTCCGGCATCGTCGTCCATACCGTCGATGTCTTCGGAGTCGTAGTCGAGTACGTCGGTTAGATTGTCGACGGTGGCTACAAAGTGGGTGGTGGGTGGGTTCTGAATTTCTTCGTCGTCCACGTCCCAACCGTCCTGGACGTAGTTCGGCCAGGGCTCTCCGGATAGCGAGAGATGCTTCAGCGAATTTAAGATATCGCCAAAGGGTGAGTGCTGAAAGATGTCTGCAGCGGTGAATTCCACGATCGGCGCCCAATTGGATTCGACTGGCGGGGGCGCAGGAGGTTCGGAGTCCGGTAGGGAGTCCGGCACCTCGGAGTCATGAGCTTTATGCGGGATAAGGTAAGTGTTTGGCTCCACCGCCGTAGAAGTCGTAGCTCCCGAGGCGGTGTCTAGCCATCCGTCCTCGATCTGAGCGATCGGCTCCGGAGTATGGGTCGGAGCGGATTCGTGTGCGGCCTCCAAGGTGTTGTCCGGCGGCAGAGTTAGGTCATGCCCATCGTGACAGCGCGGCACGCTCGGCTGTGGCTCGGATCCGTCGAAGATCAAGTCCCCGCGGATATCGGTCGTGAAGTTTAGGCTCCCAAACCTGACCTGACGGCCAGGGGCGTAGCTTTCGATCTGCTCCAGATGGCCAAGTGAGTTGGCCCGTAGTACGAAGCCGCCGAATACGAAGATCTGTCCGGGGAGAAAAGTCTCACCCAGGACTGCATCGTTGTAGATTGAAGAGGCCATCAAGCCTATCGGTGACGACACAGAGGAACTCTCAATGAAAGCACCAATGTCGGTGTCAAAACCGGCGGATCTCGGGTAGGGAGTCTCGAGCTGTGCGTCTTAGGATCAATGGTAACAGGAGACAAGGGACACGATGTTTTACCCAAGTTCAGGCCCTCTTGATGGAGGTAAAACCCTACGTCCTGCTTGATTGATATTAATGATGTGGGTATTACAAGAGTGGATCTACCACGAGATCAAGGAGGCTAAACCCTAGAAGCTAGCCTATGGTATGATTGTTGTTGTTGTCGTGTCCTACGGACTAGAGCCATCCGGTTTATATAGACACCGGAGAGGGCTAGGGTTACATAGAGTCGGTTACAATGGTAGGAGATCTACATATCCGTATCGCCAAGCTTGCCTTCCACGCCAAGGAAAGTCCCATCCGGACACGGGGTGAAGTCTTCAATCTTGTATCTTCATAGTCTTGGAGTCCGGTCGATGATGATAGTCCGGCTAATGATGGTAGTCCGGCTATCCGGACACCCCCTAATCTGGGACTCCCTCAAAGACAATCAAAAAATAAATCATGCTCCAACTTCATCACATAACGGTTCACCATGCGTGCATGCTATGGGAATCACAAACTTCAACACAAGTATTCCTCAAATACACAATTACTCCACTAGCATGACTCTAATAATACCACCTTTATATCTCAAAACAATTATCAAGCATCAAGTTGATCATAGTATTCAATTAACTTTCTATGATAGTTTTTATTATACCCAACATGGATGCCCATCATTCTAGGACCAATTTTATAACCATAGCAAATACCATGCTGTTCTAAAAAACTCTCAAAATAATATAAGTGAAGCATGAGAGATCAATAATTTCTAAAAAATAAAACCACCGTCGTGCTCGAAAAAGATATAAGTGAAGCACTAGAGCAAAACTGTCTAGCTCAAAAGTTATAAGTGAAGCACATAGAGTATTCTAATAAATTCTGAATCATATGTGTCTCTCACAAAAGGTGTTTACAGCATGGATGATGTTGACACACGAACACGTCACGTGTACCCTCGACACCGGTGGAGATGCACCTCAGCTCACGTCGAAGGAGACCCGACCGACAGCGCGATATGCAGGACAAATGGCGGGCGCTTTTGCAGACCCGAAACCCCACCCACCCGGGAGGGACCTCGTCAGGGATTGTGGTCGCTATGGGCTGCCCTAAGCCGATTCGCTCACCCCTGGAGCCTCGGGATTCGCAGCTCTCAAACACGAAGAACATCAAAGAACGAGAGAGAAAAATGGTGGAGAGATAAAACGTATACTGAAAAAGTAGTATATTAATTTGTTTGATTGTGTGTTATTCAATCGACCATGACCCCCAACATATATAAGAGGTGGCTGGACTTCCCGTACAAGTAATGGATTCATCTAGGCTTTCCTTACAAAAAATTACATCAATTCACGTCCAAAACCCTAGTCAAATTCGGATTGGTTTTATCCGAACTTTCCAAAACTGTTCGGTTTAAACTGGCTGCACCTTGCGGGTCCTTTTCTGTGGTGGTAAACGACCTTTGATGGAAACGAGCCCAAAAGACATCTTGACCATTTCGATGAGACGATCAACTTTCATGTTTAACGTTTTTTTATCAGAGGTCATCGTGATGGTCAAATTGCTCCTGCAAAACAGCCAATTATTCACGCAGCTCATCAGACATATCCACGTATGTGTCTGGTTCCGGGCGTCATATTTTGCTCACTGGAGGGTCGTGCTGTGCGGACTCTAACTTTTGCATATGATCTCGGATTGGGACAATATTTATATCAAAATCGATCGATTCAACGAGACGCACAACTTCTGTGTAGAATACTTTTCCATCCGAGATCATGTGAATAACCTTTTGAGCCCATCTTCAAGTTCTCGTCTGATTGACTATCACAGCGTCCACTCCGGCAAGGTTTCCACCGGGGTAAGCTCTCACACCGGCATGGTTTCTACTCGGGAAGCTTTCACGCCAGCAAGGTTTCACGCCGGCAAGGTTTTTACCCCGGCAAAGGTTCCTCCCCGACAAGGTTTCTCCCCCGGCAAGATTTCACACCGGCAAGCTTCCACACCGGCGAGCCTTCTGTGCTGGCAAGCTTTCCACGCCGGCAAGCCTTTACACCGGCAAGCTTTCAAAGCG
>NW_025238047.1:0-1008 GCF_018294505.1 Triticum aestivum
TGCCAACTTTCAACCTTTTCAGAGTTCATTTGAAATGCTTTTCAATTTTAGGGTCTTATAGCTCAAAATATTTAGTACATGCATGAAAAATAACAAATGAAGTCAGAAAGGATTGAAAAATGACGATGTGGCTTTGAATGGTGCATTTTGAACACACAAAAAGTCAGGAGTTCAAATAAGTTTAAAAAAATGAAATCCCTTCGTAACAGACGAGTTTCCGTATGAAATCCTGATACTTTGAAAGACATTGTCCGTTTTGTACACGAAGTGCATGCAGTTTTTGCCGTAACCCTCTCAACTTTCTTGCACATGCTATGTGGATGAAAGGATGATACCATGCCAAGTTTCAACCTTTTCAGAGTTCATTTGAAATGCTTTTCAATTTTAGGGTCTTATAGCTCAAAATACTTAGTAAATGCATGAAAAATAACAAATGAAGTCAGAAAGGATTGAAAAATGATGATGTGGCTTTGAATGGTGCATTTTGAACACACAAAAAGTCAGGAGTTCAAATAAGTTTAAAAAATGTAATCCCTTTGTAACAGATCAGTTTCCGTATGAAATCCTCATACTTTGAAAGAGATTGTCCGTTTTGTACACGAAGTGCATCCAGTTTTTGTCGTAACCCTCTCAACTTTCTTGCACATGCTATGTGGATGAAATGATGATACCTGGCCAACTTTCAACCTTTTCAGAGTTCATTTGAAATGCTTTTCAATTTTAGGGTCTTATAGCTCAAAATAATTAGTAAATGCATGAAAAATAACAAATGAAGTCAGAAAGGATTGAAAAATGATGATGTGGCTTTGAATGGTGCATTTTGAACACACAAAAAGTCAGGAGTTCAAATAAGTTTCAAAAAATGAAATCGCTTTGTAACAGATGAGTTTCCTTCTGAAATCCTGATACTTTGAAAGAGATTGTCCGTTTTGTACAAGAAGTGCATCCAGTTTTTGCCGTAACCCTCTCAACTTTCTTGCACATGCTATGTGGATGAAATGATGATAC
>NW_025238047.1:1018-2563 GCF_018294505.1 Triticum aestivum
CTTATAGCTCAAAATAATTAGTAAATGCATGAAAAATAACAAATGAAGTCAGAAAGGATTGAAAAATGATGAGGTGGCTTTGAATGGTCCATTTTGAACACACAAAAAGTCAGGCGTTCAAATAAGTTTAAAAAATGTAATCCCTTTGTAACAGATCAGTTTCCGTATGAAATCCTGATACTTTGAAAGAGATTGTCCGTTTTGTACACGAAGTGCATCCAGTTTTTGTCGTAACCCTCTCAACCTTCTTGCACATGCTATGTGGATGAAAGGATGATACCATGCCAAGTTTCAACCTTTTCAGAGTTCATTCGAAATGCTTTTCAATTTTAGGGTCTTATAGCTCAAAATAATTAGTAAATGCATGAAAAATAGCAAATGAAGTCAGAAAGGATTGAAAAATGATGATGTGGCTTTGAATGGTGCATTTTGAACACACAAGAAGTCAGGAGTTCAAATAAGTTTCAAAAAATGAAATCCCTTTGTAACAGACGAGTTTCCGTATGAAATCCTGATACTTTGAAAGAGATTGTCCGTTTTGTACAAGAAGTGCATCCAGTTTTTGCCGTAACCCTCTCAACTTTCTTGCACATGCTATGTGGATGAAATGATGATACGATGCCAACTTTCAACCTTTTCAGAGTTCATTTGAAATGCTTTTCAATTTTAGGGTCTTATAGCTCAAAATATTTAGTACATGCATGAAAAATAACAAATGAAGTCAGAAAGGATTGAAAAATGACGATGTGGCTTTGAATGGTGCATTTTGAACACACAAAAAGTCAGGAGTTCAAATAAGTTTAAAAAAATGAAATCCCTTCGTAACAGACGAGTTTCCGTATGAAATCCTGATACTTTGAAAGAGATTGTCCGTTTTGTACACGAAGTGCATGCAGTTTTTGCCGTAACCCTCTCAACTTTCTTGCACATGCTATGTGGATGAAAGGATGATACCATGCCAAGTTTCAACCTTTTCAGAGTTCATTTGAAATGCTTTTCAATTTTAGGGTCTTATAGCTCAAAATACTTAGTAAATGCATGAAAAATAACAAATGAAGTCAGAAAGGATTGAAAAATGATGATGTGGCTTTGAATGGTGCATTTTGAACACACAAAAAGTCAGGAGTTCAAATAAGTTTAAAAAATGTAATCCCTTTGTAACAGATCAGTTTCCGTATGAAATCCTGATACTTTGAAAGAGATTGTCCGTTTTGTACACGAAGTGCATCCAGTTTTTGTCGTAACCCTCTCAACTTTCTTGCACATGCTATGTGGATGAAATGATGATACCTGGCCAACTTTCAACCTTTTCAGAGTTCATTTGAAATGCTTTTCAATTTTAGGGTCTTATAGCTCAAAATAATTAGTAAATGCATGAAAAATAACAAATGAAGTCAGAAAGGATTGAAAAATGATGATGTGGCTTTGAATGGTGCATTTTGAACACACAAGAAGTCAGGAGTTCAAATAAGTTTTAAAAAATGAAATCCCTTTGTAACAGACGAGTTTCCTTCTGAAATCCTGATACTTTGAAAGAGATTGTCC
>NW_025238047.1:3869-4412 GCF_018294505.1 Triticum aestivum
AAAATGACGATGTGGCTTTGAATGGTGCATTTTGAACACACAAAAAGTCAAGAGTTCAAATAAGTTTAAAAAAATGAAATCCGTTCGTAACAGACGAGTTTCCGTATGAAATCCTGATACTTTGAAAGAGATTGTCCATTTTGTACACGAAGTGCATGCAGTTTTTGCCGTAACCCTCTCAACTTTCTTGCACATGCTATGTGGATGAAAGGATGATACCATGCCAAGTTTCAACCTTTTCAGAGTTCATTTGAAATGCTTTTCAATTTTAGGGTCTTATAGCTCAAAATACTTAGTAAATGCATGAAAAATAACAAATGAAGTCAGAAAGGATTGAAAAATGATTATGTGGCTTTGAATGGTGCATTTTGAACACACAAAAAGTCAGGAGTTCAAATAAGTTTAAAAAATGTAATCCCTTTGTAACAGATCAGTTTCCGTATGAAATCCTGATACTTTGAAAGAGATTGTCCGTTTTGTACACGAAGTGCATCCAGTTTTTGTCGTAACCCTCTCAACTTTCTTGCACATGCTATGTGGATG
>NW_025238048.1:0-4411 GCF_018294505.1 Triticum aestivum
TTTTTTTTCAAACAGCTCATCGGAATGAAGAAAATGATACTGTTGGAAAGATATCGTCGAGGCGCATCTTTTTCATATCTATTATTTTCTCTAATTCGTTACGGTTTAAGAGCAGTTTCAAATTTACTAAATCACGGAATTCTGTTTTTCAAATTTTTTCAAATTTTTGGTACTGTTTTTGCTCCAGTTTTTTAAAGGTTTGTCGAAATGATGCCTGCGATACGTCATTGAAAAGCTATGTACGAGGCGCAACTTTCATATGTGGTAATGTTTTTGAGATTTCTTACGGTTTTGAGTTAATTTTAGAAATCGTGCGGCGGACGAGGAGTGGCAGCGACGGTTTTTCGCTAAGTTTTTTCGAACCGCTGGTCGAAATGATTTAAATTATACACCGTTGGAAAGAGATCGACGAGACGCAACTTTTTCATGTAGAACACTCTCTCTAATTCCTTACGGTTTAAGAGCGGTTTTGATTTTACCGAAAAGCGAACACTCTGTTTTTCACGAGACCAAAATCTTCGTCTGATGAAGTACACACGAACACTACCCAAAGTGAACCTCATGAGTTCTTGTTGTCTTTTTTTCATACTTATTAATATTTTTACACTTGTTGACCAAGCGATTTGACCGCAGGGACTGCGCGAGCGAACTACATCTAATATAGAAGCGAGCTTCTTTTTTGAGATGTTTTTGTTTTGTGTTTACCAAGTGTACAACAGAGGAGTCCATAAGACCAAGCACACTTTTAGGTTCTGATGCAAATAGCTGCTTTCGAAACACATGGTAGTCCATAAGTCTATGCAGTGCACATTGGGAGGAAAGTGAACCGCGAGACGAATAGACGTAAACGGCATGACATTTTTTGTCATATTCAACTGTCTGGCGAGATGTAAATCGCATGCAATAGGGTGGAGAACTGCAAATCCCTGTGTCGTGAGCTGCGGGCTACAGATAGAGCACACAACATTTTCTAAAAAAATGATAAGAGCACACAACGAGATGTGATCATTTGGAATAAAAAATCATGAAAGTGCACTGCAATGGAATCACACAAGGCGCAATGCACTGGAATCTTAGCGTTCGCCTCGGAAAAATGAATGCCATATCAAAAGAAAGAACAAAATGAACTTCTTTGTTTTCTTTTCTTCTGCATTTTTTTGTTTCTTGAGTAAACTACAGATGCATCGCTTGGGAACTACACGCCGGCAATGAACACATATGCATTTTATGTCCAGCGGCGAAGGCGCATGTGGACCGCGGCGTGACTATTGTAGTGTCTGGCCTCCGGTGTAGCCACCATCTCCTGCAGTCCTCCTACACCATGTTTTAGTGAAAATCCAGAAAAAAGGGAGATAAGATAAAAGGGGAGAAACTACACTGAGCCGCACCGCACGACGAGGTGCACTGCACCATGCGTCCCCGGTGAACTGCACTGGTGCGGCACCCACGGCACCCACGTACTACAGTCGGAGGTAGTGAGATGGGCTCTAGTAATGGGGGGTTAGGAGAAGTGCTAGGACGGATTCCATAACCTGGCAGAAGGAGGAGCGCCTGGAGAGGCCCCCGTGACGGTCCTTGCAGAGCCCGGCAAGGACGTAGCAGCGGGCGCCCTCCCAGCGACGCCCATCCGGTCGGCAACCACCTGTTGCAGCCCATCGGAACGCGGCCGATGAACCGCACGCTGTGGAACGGCGAACTACACGCCTCGTCGGGGTGAGCTGCTGCTATGCGAGTTGGGGATTCGCCGCGGGACTAGTGGTGGCACGACGACCTTGCCCTGGCGGCATGGTGATGATGGGGAGTGGAGGGCGTCAGGATTGGGCAGTAGAGGAGGAGGTGGATTCGCCCGTCGGGGTGAGCAGTGGTGGGGCGGCTCACCGACAATGAGAGTGGCGGCGGGCCGCGCCACATCTAGGGTGAATACGCTGGATCTCACCGGATCCGGCAGGGCGGCTGCTATTGGAGGTAGCTGGGCGGCCGCGGGGTGGAGAGCAGTGCGGCACGCGCGGGAGGTGGGAGGTGGCTGCGTTGGTGCTTGGTGGGCAGGGAAAAATAAGAAGTAGGAGGGCTAGGGGAGGGCCTGGGGTGCACTGGCCGGCGGGAAGATGTTCGGAGGATTTGGGAGGAAGAAGGTAGGAGGAAGAGGGAGGTGTCCGGTGGAAGTTTTGGTAGGGCGTGGGGGGTGGGGTGGGGTGAGGGCGTACCTCCTACCGGTGCTGGGGAGGAAGGTGGTCGAAGTGGGGAGGGGCTGCGCTATACGCGCCGGCGGCAGAAGCTACGGGGGTTGTTGGATGTGGACCGGGAGAGACGTGGGGGGTCGTGCGGGGTGGAGTGAGAAGGAAGAAGCCAGCGGTGGGTAGCTACGATTCGGTTTGGGGTGGGTGGGGTGGTCGAATTTGCTGGTTTTCGCAGTCCTCGGGTGTTAGCAGAATAAGCACTTTCTATGTAGAATAAGGTCTTAAGGGGTGTTATCATAATTGACCCACCCTATATATATATATATCAATGAAGAACAACGATGGAAAGAGTGAAGATATTGGGAAGTTGAAGAAATTGAACAACTGAGGAATTTCAAAACTGAAGAAAAACTCAAATTGAAGATTTTCAACTTTTGTTGGTGGTGTAACCCACCGTATAAGAATGCTCATTTCAGACGCCGTGTACAATTGTCATAGGGCTCTGAGAATCAAATTCTTCATTAATTTCTTCACACTTAGGGTGTTAGTCTTCATTGATTGAAGAAAAACGTTACTTCGTGTGTTGCACATCTAAGTCATCAATTTTGCATAAGTGTTAGGATGTGTGTCCTTTTCAAAGGACATTCGAAGATTCTAAGATATTTAGCTCACACCGCAACTTACTAAGTCTCTTCTCATCCAAGGGCTTTGTGAAGATATCGGCTAGCTGTTCTTCAGTCTTCACGTGCTCGATAGAGATGTCACCCTTCAACACATGACCACGAAGAAAATGATGACGAATCTGAATGTGCTTTGTCTTCGAGTGCTGAACTGGGTTATGAGCAATCTTGATGGCACTCTCATTGTCACAATAGAGTGGTACACTATGCACATTGATGTTGTAGTCCTTGAGGGTTTGCTTCATCCATAGCAATTGAGCACAACACGAACCAGCAGCAATGTACTCAGCTTCAGCAGTAGAAAGTGATACGCAGTTCTGTTTCTTCGAAGACCAACAGACCAAGGATCGTTTGAGGAAATGGCATGTGCCAGATGTTGACTTGCGGTCCACATGATCACCAGCATAGTCAGAGTCTGAATATACAATGAGATCAAAAGTCGAGGCCTTGGGATACCATAATCCAAGTGTTGGAGTGTGAGCTAGATATCGAAGAATATGCTTCACAGCCTTATGGTGTGATTCCTTCGGTGTAGCTTGAAAGCGGGCACACATGCAAACACTAAGCATAATATCTGGCCTAGATGCATATAAATATAATAAAGAACCAATCATGGAGCGGTATACCTTTTGATCGAAGTCAATACCATTTTCATCAGTGCATAGATGACCATTTGTGGGCATAGGGATTTTGACGCCTTTGCAATCTTGCATGCCGAATTTCCTCAATACATCCTTGAGGTATTTCTCCTGAGATATGAAGATGTCGTTGCGCTGTTGACGAATTTGAAGAACTAAGAAGAATTTCAATTCTCCCATCATAGACATTTGATATTCTTCACTCATCATATAGGCAAATTCATCACTGTAACATTGGTCAGTACAGCCAAAAATGATATCATCAACATATATTTGGCACACGAATAATTCATCATCATAGGTTTTGGTGAAGAGAGTTGGGTCAAGTGAACCGGGTTTGAAGCCTTTCTTCATGAGGAATTCCTTCAAAGTATCATACCACGCCCGAGGGGCTTGCTTGAGGCCATAAAGAGCCTTCTTGAGTCTGAAGACTTTGTTAGGATGCTTTGGATCTTCAAAACCTGGGGGTTGAGCAACATATACTTCTTCCTCAAGCTTACCATTAAGGAATGCACTTTTCACATCCATTTGATATAAGATGATATTATAATGGTTAGCATAAGCAAGTAATATGCGAATAGCCTCAAGTCTAGCAACAGGTGCAAAAGTTTCATCGAAATCAATTCCTTCAACCTATGTGTAGCCTTGAGCTACAAGCCGTTCCTTATTCCTCACCACAAGGCCATTCTCATCTTGCTTGTTGCGGTAGATCCATTTTGTGCCAATGATATTGCGCTTGCAAGGGTCTGGTCGCTTGACAAGTTCCCAGACATTGTTGAGCTCGAACTGATGTAATTCCTCTTGTGTAGCTTGAATCCACTCAGGCTCCAGAAATGCTTCATCTACCTTAGTGGGCTCTGTGATAGAGACGAACGCAAAGTGCCCACAAAAGTTAGATAAATGTGAAGCTTTTGAG
>NW_025238049.1:0-4411 GCF_018294505.1 Triticum aestivum
TAGCATGTGCAAGAAAGTAGAGAGGCTTACGGCAAAAACTGGATGCACTTCGTGTACAAAACGGACAATCTCATTCGAAGTATCAGGGTTTAACACGGAAACTCGTCTGTTACAAAGTGATTTCATTTTCTTGAACTTATTAGAACTCCATAGTTTTTCTGTGTTCAAAATGCACCATTCAAAGCCACATCATCAATTTTCAACCCTTCCTGACTTCATTTGTTATTTTTCATGCATTTACTGATTTTTTGAGCTATAAGACCCTGAAATTGTTAAGCACTAGAAATGAACTCTTAAAAGGTTGAAAGTTTGCATGGTGTCATCATTTCACCCACATAGCATGTGCGAGAAAGTAGAGAGGCTTAAGGCAAAAACTGGATGCACTTCGTGTACAAAACGGACAATCTCATTCGAAGTATCAGGGTTTAACACGGAAACTCGTCTGTTAGAAAGTGATTTCATTTTCTTGAACTTATTTGAACTCCTAGTTTTTCTGTTTTCAAAATGCACCATTCAAAGCCACATCATCGATTTTCAACCCTTTCTAACTTCATTTGTTATTTTTCATGCATTTACTGATTTTTTTGAGCTATAAGACCCTGAAATTGAAAAAAGCACTACAAATGAACTCTGAAAAGGTTCAAAGTTGGCATGGTGTCATCATTTCACCCACATAGCATGTGCAAGAAAGTAGAGAGTCTTACGGCAAAAACTGGATGCACTTCGTGTACAAAACGGACAATGTCATTCGAAGTATAAGGGTTTCACACGGAAACTCGTGTGTTACAAAGGGATTTCATTTTATTGAATTTATTAGAACTCCATAGTTTTTCTGTGTTCAAAATGCACCATTCAAAGCCACATCATCAATTTTCAACCCTTCCTGACTTCATTTGTTATTTTTCATGCATTTACTGATTTTTTGAGCTATAAGACCCTGAAAGTGTAAAGCACTAGAAATGAACTCTGAGGAGGTTGAAAGTTTGCATGGTGTCATCATTTCACCCACATAGCATGTGCAAGAAAGAATAGAGGCTTAAGGCAAAAACTGGATGCACTTCGTGTACAAAACGGACAATCTCATTCGAAGTATCAGGGTTTAACACGGAAACTCGTCTGTTACAAAGTGATTTCATTTTCTTGAACTTATTTGAACTCCTAGTTTTTATGTTTTCAAAATGCACCATTCAAAGCCACGTCATCGATTTTCAACCCTTTCTAACTTCATTTGTTATTTTTCATGCATTTACTGATTTTTTTGAGCTATAAGACCCTGAAATTGAAAAAAGCACTACAAATGAACTCTGTAAAGGTTCAAAGTTGGCATGGTGTCATCATTTCACCGACATAGCATGTGCAAGAAAGTAGAGAGGCTTACGGCAAAAACTGGATGCACTTCGTGTACAAAACGGACAATCTCATTCGAAGTATCAGGGTTTCACACGGAAACTCGTGTGTTACAAAGGGATTTCATTTTATTGAACTTATTAGAACTCCATAGTTTTTCTGTGTTCAAAATGCACCATTCAAAGCCACATCATCAATTTTCAACCCTTCCTGACTTCATTTGTTATTTTTCATGCATTTACTGATTTTTTTAGCTATAAGACCCTGAAATTGTAAAGCACTAGAAATGAACTCTGAAGAGGTTGAAAGTTTGCATGGTGTCATCATTTCACCCACATAGCATGTGCAAGAAAGAAGAGAGGCTTAAGGCAAAAACTAGATCCACTTCGTGTACAAAACGGACAATCTCATTCGAAGTATCAGGGTTTAACACGGAAACTCGTCTGTTACAAAGTGATTTCATTTTCTTGAACTTATTTGAACTCCTAGTTTTTCTGTTTTCAAAATGCACCATTCAAAGCCACATCATCGATTTTCAACCCTTTCTAACTTCATTTGTTATTTTTCATGAATTTACTGATTTTTTTGAGCTATAAGACCCTGAAATTGAAAAAAGCACTACAAATGAACTCTGAAAAGGTTCAAAGTTGGCATGGTGTCATCATTTCACCAACATAGCATGTGCAAGAAAGTAGAGAGGCTTACGACAAAAACTGGATGCACTTCGTGTACAAAACGGACAATCTCATTCGAAGTATCAGGGTTTCACACGGAAACTCGTCTGTTACAAAGGGATTTCATTTTCTTGATCTTATTTGAACTCCATAGTTTTTCTGTGTTCAAAATGCACCATTCAAAGCCACATCATCAATTTTCAACCCTTCGTGATTTCATTTGTTATTTTTCATGCATTTACTGATTTTTTGAGCTATAAGACCCTGAAATTGTAAAGCACTAGAAATGAACTCTGAAGAGGTTGAAAGTTTGCATGGTGTCATCATTTCACCCACATAGCATGTGCAAGAAAGAAGAGAGGCTTAAGGCAAAAACTGGATGCACTTCGTGTACAAAACGGACAATCTCATTCGAAGTATCAGGGTTTAACACGGAAACACGTCTGTTACAAAGTGATTTCATTTTCTTGAACTTATTTGAACTCCTAGTTTTTCTGTTTTCAAAATGCACCATTCAAAGCCACATCATCGATTTTCAACCCTTTCTAACTTCATTTGTTATTTTTCGTGCATTTACTGATTTTTTTGAGCTATAAGACCCTGAAATTGAAAAAAGCACTACAAATGAACTCTGAAAAGGTTCAAAGTTGGCATGGTGTCATCATTTCACCCACATAGCATGTGCAAGAAAGTAGAGAGGCTTACGGCAAAAACTGGATGCACTTCGTGTACAAAACGGACAATCTCATTCGAAGTATCAGGGTTTCACACGGAAACTCGTCTGTTACAAAGGGATTTCATTTTATTGAACTTATTAGAACTCCATAGTTTTTCTGTGTTCAAAATGCACCATTCAAAGCCACATCATCAATTTTCAACCCTTCCTGACTTCATTTGTTATTTTTCATGCATTTATTGATTTTTTGAGCTATAAGACCCTGAAATTGTAAAGCACTAGAAATGAACTCTGAAGAGGTTGAAAGTTTGCATGGTGTCATCATTTCACCCACATAGCATGTGCAAGAAAGAAGAGAGGCTTAAGGCAAAAACTAGATGCACTTCGTGTACAAAACGGACAATCTCATTCGAAGTATCAGGGTTTAACACGGAAACTCGTCTGTTACAAAGTGATTTCATTTTCTTGAACTTATTTGAACTCCTAGTTTTTCTGTTTTCAAAATGCACCATTCAAAGCCACATCATCGATTTTCAACCCTTTCTAACTTCATTTGTTATTTTTCGTGCATTTACTGATTTTTTTGAGCTATAAGACCCTGAAATTGAAAAAAGCACTACAAATGAACTCTGAAAAGGTTCAAAGTTGGCATGGTGTCATCATTTCACCCACATAGCATGTGCAAGAAAGTAGAGAGGCTTACGGCAAAAACTGGATGCACTTCGTGTACATAACGGACAATCTCATTCGAAGTATCAGGGTTTCACACGGAAACTCGTCTGTTGCAAAGGGATTTCCTTTTCTTGATCTTATTAGAACTCCATAGTTTTTCTGTGTTCAAAATGCACCATTCAAAGCCACATCATCAATTTTCAACCCTTCCTGACTTCATTTGTTATTTTTCATGCATTTACTGATTTTTTGAGCTATAAGACCCTGAAATTGTAAAGCACTCGAAATGAACTCTGAAGAGGTTGAAAGTTTGCATGGTGTCATCATTTCACCCACATAGCATGTGCAAGAAAGAAGAGAGGCTTAAGGCAAAAACTAGATGCACTTCGTGTACAAAACGGACAATCTCATTCGAAGTATCAGGGTTTAACACGGAAACTCGTCTGTTACAAAGTGATTTCATTTTCTTGAACTTATTTGAACTCCTAGTTTTTCTGTTTTCAAAATGCACCATTCAAACCACATCATCGATTTTCAACCCTTTCTAACTTCATTTGTTATTTTTCATGAATTTACTGATTTTTTGAGCTATAAGACCCTGAAATTGAAAAAAGCACTACAAATGAACTCTGAAAAGGTTCAAAGTTGGCATGGTGTCATCATTTGACCCACATAGCATGTGCAAGAAAGTAGAGAGGCTTACGACAAAAAATGGATGCACTTCGAGTACATAACGGACAATCTCATTCGAAGTACCAGGGTTTCACACGGAAACTCGTCTGTTGCAAAGGGATTTCATTTTCTTGATCTTATTTGAACTCCATAGTTTTCTGTGTTCAAAATGCACCATTCAAAGCCACATCATCAATTTTCAACCCTTCCTGACTTCATTTGTTATTTTTCATGCATTTACTGATTTTTTGAGCTATAAGACCTTGAAATTGTAAAGCACTAGAAATGAACTCTGAAGAGGTTGAAAGTTTGCATGGTGTCATCATTTCACTCACATAGCATGTGCAAGAAAGAAGAGAGGCTTAAGGCA
>NW_025238050.1:0-4410 GCF_018294505.1 Triticum aestivum
GCGGGAGAAGGCTGGTTCATAGGGGGCAGCGGGGCATGGTCGGCGGCGCGTCGGGGTGGGCAGGGGCGCGGGGATCGGTGCCGTCGTCGGGGCAGAGGGTGTCAGCGATGGCGGCGGCGACGTTAAGCAGCCTGACAACATCGGTGGCGGCAGCGACAGCGACGTAGAGCAGCCTGAAGGCGTCGGTGGCGGCGGCACCGGCAAGGTGGAGCAGGGGCGTCGGGCGGCGACAGCCACAAGGAGGAGCAGGGGCGTCGGGGAGAAGAAGTGATGGATTTCGTCCAAACTGCTATGTGCTTTCTCATATACCTAGGGTATTGGTACTGGTTCGTGGCACCAACCGGTAACAATGCCCTCCTTTAGTCCCGGTTGGTGCCACCAACCGGGACCAGAGGTCTCTTTTCAGCAGCCCAAAGGGCGGGAAACAGAGGCCTTTGGTCCCGGTTGGTAGCACCAACCGGGACTAAGGGTGGCATAGGTACCGCCACCAACCGGTACCAATGCCACCCTTTAGTCCTGGTTGGTGCTACCAACCGGGACCAAAGGCCTCATGCTGCTCGTGGCCAAAACACTTAGTCCCACCTCGCTAGTTGAGAGGGGCGCATAGTGGTTTATAAGCCCCACTGCCACACGCCTCTCGAGCTCCTCTCCATTGCAGGCTTACGAGCCAAATCTGACACTGCTATGCCTGTGGGCCAACTGGGCCTTCTGCGGGCCTGAATCCTGGCCCATGGTTGCGTTTCTAGTCGTATCCAGGCTGTGGTGGCCCAGTAGGTGGCATTTTTTATTGTTTTTTTCCAGTTTTTCCTTGTTTTTTGCATTATTTATTTTCTTTTGTTTTTTGCTTTATTTTTTATTTCTTTTTTCATTTAGGTAATAAAATTTTAAACTTTCTATTAGTGCCATTTGTTTTCCAATTTGAATAGTTTAAATTTGAATTTTTTGAAATTTGTGTGAATCACTAGTTTTTGAATAACTTTCCTATAAAAATAGATTTTTGAGTGATTCTTTTTCCTGCCATTTAATATTACTGTGTTTTATCATTATATTCAAAAATAGATTTTGTTATTTTAGTTTCTAACACAAAAATTCTCTATGATAATTCTTTTTGCTATTGAAGTTTCTAACAAAAAATTCTTTATGAAAATTCCTTTAGCTTTTAATGTTTTGAATAGAAAATACTTTGATAATTTTGGTTGCATAAATTTTATATAATTTTTGTTTCAATAATACTAGAGGTTTATAAAAGTTTTTTGAGTTGATTCCTTTTGATATTGGAGTTTTATAAAAGCACTACAATTGAACTCTAAAAAGGTTGAAAGTTGGCATGGTATCATCATTTCAGCCACATAGCATGTGCTAAAAAGCTAAGAGGGTTACGGCAAAAACTAGATGCAGTTCGTATGCAAAATGGACAATCTCTTTCGAAGTATCAGGGTTTCTGACGGAAACTCATCTGTTACAAAGGGATTCCATTTTTTTGAACTTATTTGAACTCCGGACTTTTTGAGTGTTCAAAATGCACCATTCGAAGCCACATCATCAATTTTCAACCATCTCTGACTTCATCTGGTATTTTTCATGCCTATACTGATTTTTTTTGAGCTAAATGACCCTTAAATTGAAAAGCACTACCAATGAACTCTGAGTAGGTTGAAAGTTGGCATGGTATCATCATTTCACCCACATAGCATGTGCTCCAAAGTTGAGAGGGTTACGGCAAAAACTGGATGCACTTCGTGTGCAAAATGGACAATCTCTTTCGAAGTATCATGGTTTCGGATGGAAACTCATCTGTTACAAAAGGGATTCCATTTTTTGAACTTATTTGAACTCCAGACTTTTTGTGTGTTTAAAATGCACCATTCAAAGCCACATCATCAATTTTCAACTCTCTCTGAGTTCATTTGGTATTTTTCATGCATGTACTGATTTTTTTGAGCTAAATGACCCTTAAATTGAAAAGCACTACAAATGAACTCTGAAAAGGTTGAAAGTTGGCATGGTATCATCATTTCACCCACATAGCACGTGCTAAAAAGTTGAGAGGGTTACGACAAAAATTGGATGCACTTCATGTACAAAACAGACAATCTCTTTGGAAGTATCAGGGTTTCGGACGAAAACTCATCTGTTCTAAGGGATTTCATTTGTTCACATGTAACTGCGGTGATATTCTAGATCAAAGGCATCATCATAATAGTTGTTGATAGAAAGTCTTCACTTTTTCTTCGCGTGTGTCCTTTGCTTATTGCAACGTAACCATGTATAATCTTCACCATTTAACAGGGTGCTTGGGTCAGCCTTGACTTTGAAGGGATGAATTTCATGAAAATTTTCATAATTTTCAGACACGTCTGTCTTGCCATCCAGTCCCATGATGTCTCTTTTTCCTGAAACAACTATGTGGCGCTTTGGCTCATCGTATGGTGTATCCGCTTCCTTATCTTTTCTTTTTCTCGGTTTGGTAGACATGTCCTTCACATAGAAACCCAGCGCCACATCATTGGCTAGGACGAATGGTTCGTCTGTGTACCATAGATTGTTCAGATCCACTGTTGTCATTCCGTACTGTGGTTCTACCTGTACCCCGCCTCCTGACAGATTGACCCATTTGCACTTCAACAAAGGGACCTTAATATTGTTTCCATAGTCAAGTTCCCATATGTCCACTATGTAACCATAATATGTGTCATTTGCCCTCTTGGTTGCTGCATCAAAGCGGACACCAATATTTTGGTTGGTGCTCTTTTGATATTGGGCGATCGTGTAACGTATTCCCATTTATCTCGTACCCTTTGTAAGTCATTATAGTCGAAGATGGTTCCCTCGCCAACGAGTATAGGTCATCAAAAACAATGTTGTCACACCTGAGACGTGTTTGAACCAACTGCCGAAACTTCTGATGTGTTCACATGTAATCCAGTCGTCACACTAGTCTGGGTGTTTGGAGCACAGAATGTTCTTGTGCTCATCAACATATGGGGTCACCAAGGTAGAATTCTGTAGAACCGTGTAGTGTGCTTGAGAACAAGATTGCCCGTCCCTACATATTATTGAGTCCCTTCCTAGCGTGACTTTTCCACCCAGTCTTCCCTCATACCACGATTGAGGGAGACCTATCTTCTTAAGGTCAGGAATGAAATCAACACAAAACCCAATGACATCCTCTGTTTGATGGCCCATGGAGATGCTTCATTTTGGCCTAACGTGGTTACGGACATATTTCTTTAGGACTCCCATGAACCTCTCAATGGGGAACATATTGTGTAGACGACAATCTCGTTGACTTGATGAACTAGAACGTGCCTCATGATATTGAAGAAGGATGGTGGGAACACCAGCTCGAAACTGACAAGACATTGCACCACATCACTCCTTAACCTTGGTAGGATTTCTGGATCGATCACCTTCTGAGAGATTTCATTGAGGAATGAACATAGCTTAACAATGGCTAATCGAACGTTTTCCGGTAGAAGCCCCCTCAATGCAACCGGAAGCAGTTGCGTCATAATCACGTGGCAGTCATGAGACTTTAGGTTCTGGAACTTTTTCTCTGCCGTATTTATTATTCCCTTTATATTCGACAAGTAGCCAGACGGGACCTTCTTACAGAGCAGGCATTCAAAGAAGATTTCCTTCTCTTCTTTGGTAAGAGCGTAGCTGGCAGGACCTTCATACTGCTTTGGAGGCATGTTGTCTTTTTCGTGCAAACGTTGCAGGTCATCCTGTGCCTCCGGTGTATCTTTTCTCTTCCCATACACGCCCAAGAAGCCTAGCAGGTTCACGCAAAGGTTCTTCGTCATGTGCATCATGTCGATTAAAGAGTGGACCTCGAGGTCTTTCCGGTAGCGTAGGTCCCAAAATATAATTTTCTTCTTCCACATGGGTGCACATCCCTTAGCATCATTCGGAATAGATAGTCCAACGGGACCCTTTCCGAAGATTACTTGTAAATCATTGACCATAACAAGTGCGTGATCACCGGTACGCATGGCGGGCTTCTTCCGGTGATTTGCCTTGCCTTTGAAATGCTTGCCTTTCTTTCGACATTGATGGTTGGTCGGAAGGACTCGATGATGCTCCAGGTACACATTCTTCCTGCATTTTTCCAGGTATATACTTTCGATGTCATCTAAACAGTGCATGCATGAGTGGTATCCCTTGTTTGTCTGTCCTGAAAGGTTACTGAGAGCAGACCAATCATTGATGGTGACAAACAGCAACACATCACTACTAGGGAAAAGCCTATACACGGAATCTTACCAGCAGTGCTCTTCAAAATACCACGCTACTGCTATTTAGCAGCAGCGCGTGTCATCAAAACTCGCTGCTGACAGGAAAATAGCAGTAGCGCGTCCACCGCATACAACGCTACTGCTATAGTTGCCATGACCTCGCCCCCCCCCC
>NW_025238051.1:0-4409 GCF_018294505.1 Triticum aestivum
CGTTGCCCCCTTTGGCAGAGTTCCGAAAAAGGCCTCTAGATTGGATCTCGTGGTTCTGGAACTTGCGGCGATGGAAAAAATATTTCGTCAACTCTCCTACGGTTTTTGGGACTTTAGAGTATTTATAGAAGAAGAGGTAGGTAAAGACGGTGCCTGTGGGTCCCACTACCCACCAGGGCGCCAGGAGGCCCCTGGGGCCCTGGTGCCTAGTGGGCCCCATGAGCCTCTTCTCGTGGAATCTAGAAGCTTCCGGGTTCTCTTATCACCAGAAAAAAAATCTCCAAAAAGTTTCGTGGCATTTGGACTTCGTTTGGTATTGATATTCTGCAAAGTAAAAGACAAGCAAAAACTTCGACACACACTGGGCACTAAGTTAATAGGTTAGTCCAAAAAGTTATCAAGTTGCTAGTAAATATATATAAAACATCCAAGATTGATAATATAATAACATGAAATAATAAAAAATTATATGGGTTGTTTGGTTGCTACCTGAGATGAATTTGCCTGGCCACAAGCTGGCCACAAGCTAGCCAGACACTGGCCTGAACCTTGTTTGGTTGCTACCCTGAGCATTCGTGCTGCTAGCCTGACCTGACCACATAGGCATGTGATTAGCCGGAGTCAGGCCACCGAAATCGGAGGCCTGAGACTCAGGCACGCGCATGCAGCTTACTTTAATGATTCACTAGCGTATTGATGGGTGTATGTATGTGCTGCATGCATGTAGCAATCAGTGATTGCTATCATTTTTTATTGCGTCATGCTCAGGCACGCTCAGGCACGAAGCAAACAGCATCCCAGCTAGGTTGCCTGGTCAGGCTAAAGTCGCAAGAATCACCGGCTACTCTCTGGCGTCTATTTTTCTCAGGCATGCTACTCAGGTCACCAACCAAACAGGCCCATAGATACGTTGGAAAAGTATCAAGCTAATAAAGTCATGAGACCTGGCGCGCCATCTTCACACGGCCCCTGGAGGCTGTGGTAAAAATCCAAGGACGTTTTAGATAGAAATTCATGGAGGCTTAGTGCAAACTGGACCTTGTCCAGCGAAGTATAAAGCTTTTGAGCAGGGGTGCGTCCGGTTTGTGAAGTGGGTGCGTTGTCTGTTTCTCCATTTGCCTCAAAACTTTGTTTGCGCTCATACGAGCCTATTTAAATTCGTGTGCCATGTCCTGGGCTTTTTCAAGGGCCGACCACCATATTCTATGAATTTCCTGCATTTCCAAGGTTTTAGGCCAAAAATTCAAGAACAATGCAGCGGCCACATAAAAACATGGACGGAAAGGGCTGAGAGTACTTCCCTGCGGTCTTTGGTCCATTTCCATGTCTTGCGCACACAACTCGGAGGGAGGGTCTAGCGCGGAGGTGAACGGGGAAGCCGCCGGCATGCGGTTTGCTGTTGTTTAAATCCTCAGAAATTCACCGGAGCCGATAAAATCACGAGACCCGTGTGACGTGTTCACACGGCCCCTGGAGGTCGTGGTAAAATCCGAGGCCATTTCAGATAGAACCTCACATAGGCTTAGTGAAAATGGGACCTTATCCAACAAAGGATATAGCTTTCGAGCGGGGGTGCGTTCGGTTTGTGAATTGGTGAGGGGCTCGTTCCTCCATTGACCTCAAAACTTTTTCTATGCTCATGCGTGCCTGTTCAAAGGCACGTGCAGGATACGACACACGGGATCCAAATAAGAAATTCCATATTACCAAGCGTGGATCTGGCGGCGAGCAACAAAGGGCGGTTCAGGCGTCCGGGCGCGGCGACCAGCGGAGGAAGTGACGTCGGGTCAGATGTCGGAGGAAGGGCCGGAGACTGCGGTGGTGATGGGAGGGAGTCCCGGGACACCGACGCCGCGTCGGACGATGCGGCAGTGGGACGACGGCGCTCTAGAAAGAAAGGGGATGAAGGAGAGGAGGCTGCATCAGGGGGAAATTAAAAAGGCTTAGGTGTGACTCGGCTCGGGTTGCCCGTATGCAGTTTCAGCGATGTTTTTTTTCTTCCAAGAGTACGTCTAGGCATACCATATTTTTATACCAAGCGAAAGATTGAGTATAAGACACTACAACTTGTTGCCAACAATAAATGCAGTCGAAACTCCACACCCACACTCACTACAACTAATCATAGATTAAAATAGCCCACGAAATATGTTGGCCCAGTCCCGACGCCGAGTACTTCCGGCGACGGCGATACGACCGACGACGAACGACGATGACGAACGAAGCTTGCTGACGAACTCGACGAAGTGCTTTACGCCGAGATGCACCGTTGTAAGCTAGCAACACCACGTACTAGTTTGATCGGTTCCTTTGATCAACTTAGTATCTCACGTACGCACACAACGGCCAGCCGGCCGGAACAACACGAACGCACGCGAGACTGATTTGGATTGCTACAGGGGCGTATCGCTCCTGCTTTTTGTATTACTTTCTTTGCGATGTGTTAGATTACAGGGCCAGGTACATGTATATATACTAGTGTAGACTAGCTAGCTACATGACCAGGTCGGTCAGGAAAACTAATCCTAGTTGGACTACGAATCCTACAAGACCACGTACACCTGCCGTGTACTAATTTGTGTTTAAGTCTAACAATCACCCCCCTAAACACAATGTGGTCCTAAACACGACGTCGTCATATCACAATTCCGACGCCGCTCCTTCTTCGCATCTTCAAGAACTTCTCTCGATCCAAAGCCTTGGTCAGGATGTCCGCCAGCTGATCATCGGTGCAACCGTAGTTGACCTTCATTTTGCCTTCTTCCACGCAATCCTTTATGTAGTGATACATCGTATCAATGTGCTTGCTCCTTTCACGCCGCACTGGATCCTCGCATAGAAAAGTCGTAGACTCACTGTCAACATTGAGCACCACTTGTTCCGGATCTCGATCCATGAGATCATCGTGTAGCCTCCCTAGCCACACACCTTGACACATCGCAACTGCAGCTGCAATATACTCCGTTGCATCAACTGCGGGTGCTTTGCTCTTCTTGGTTAGTTCAAGACGAGGTTTCATTGAAGCTTCAATTAGATTGCAATCTTTCATGCCACAGTTTTCAAGTATCTTCCTTGTGTATGCCTCCTGGCATAGTGTGATCTCCTCTGTCTTTTGATGTACCTCTATTCTGGGGTAGAAGCTCAAGAGACCTAGATCATCCCTCTTGAAAATCTCCTTCATTTGTAACTTGAACTTTGCAATCACCTCTTCATCTGCTCCAGTAATCAATAGGTCGTAGACGTAGATGCCAACTAATAGACGATCCCTTCCTTCACCTCTCTTGTACATTGCATGCTCTAGTGGGGCTTTCTCAAATCCAAGAGAAATCAATGTCCGATCAAGTTTGATGTTCCACTCCCGATGTCCTTGCCATAGCCCATACATGATTTTGTGTAACTTCAGTACCTTGTGCTCTTCTCCCTCTTTGATGAAATCTGATGGTTGATCCACATACGCATCTCCTTCTATCTCGCCATTCAAAACCGCGGAGTTTACATCCATGTGATGTATCTTCCATGATTCCTGAACCGCGAGAGCGATGAGTAGTCTCACCAATTCCATCCTTTCAATAGGAACGAACACTTCTTTGAAGTCCACACCTTCCTCTTGCACGTACTCTTTGGCTACTAGCCTCGCTTTGTGCTTCACGGACCCATCGACATCTTTCTTGATCATAAATTCCCACTTGAGATCCATAATGTTTTCATTGTTGGGAAGATCCACAAGCTCCCATGCATTATTGTCGTGGATCGATCCCAACTCTTCTTTCATAGCATGACGCCAACACTCCTTCGTATTTGCGTCCACAAATTCCGCCGGTTCCTCGCCGCTTGCTCGACACCGTCGCCCACTCCCTTTCACTTTTACCGGGTCAATCGTCCAAAGAGTCTTCTCCGGATATAGGTGTAACACCGGTTGTAGCAGTACAGGTGTAGGTGATGATGCCTTTTCCTCCATTGCCTTCGGAGGCGACGTTGCTTGCGCAGCTCCTTGTACCTTCAGGAGCGACGCATCACCTTTTGGTTTGCATATTGCTTTTGGCGAAACAAACAAACACTGTTCCTTTGTATCGTCTGACTTTGAATACGTCGGTGCCATGCATGAAGCCGCTCGCTCAGCTCCACGTGCTGGCTCATGCCCTCCTGCTGGGCTGCTGTCACGGCCCGTTCCTGGGCTGCATCTTGCCCTGCTTGCTAGGTTGCAGCAACTGCTGCCTTTGGACTTCCCTGGTTGTCCGTTCGCTGAGCCATGGAGTGCCACGCCTTGGCCACCAACTCCATGTGTTTGTACCATAGCTGCACTTGTACTTGATGCACCAGCCCCAACAGTCACGACACCCATGTCTGCGTTTTCTCTTGCAACACGTGTCTCTGTCTTTGCACAAGTAATAACATCAGCTTTTGTTTCT
>NW_025238052.1:0-4409 GCF_018294505.1 Triticum aestivum
ACAAGTGAACCGTGATGTGTGAAATCAATACTCTGAGCAACTCGTTGCTTGGTAGTTAATGACAATACTCTCATCCTTAGCGTGCCGGTTATTCAATCATCATCCTGAGATTGATCGTGTTACCTAGTCCATTTTTCCTGGTGCACTCTTTGGTCAACGAGTTAGGATTGTATCAATTCCTCGCTCTTTTTGTTCACATCGTTTTGCCCTGAAAAGCAAGTTTGTTCTCGAGCTTAGTAACATATCGGTGGTTCGTGATTTCTCGAATATCTTCTCGGAAGTGTTACCAGGTTGACACCTGACCGCTATGTTGAGCTCGTGATCAAATGGTTTTCCTATAAACCACTCTTTCTCCAAGAATCTGTGTTGGATACCTTGAGCTAGTTGGTTAAGCTAAACAACAACTTGGAGAGTTGGAAGATAAAAGCTTGCCTGACTTAGTTCTTTCCAGAGGATATCTCTTGTGTGTGTTTGTTGTAGAAAGATGATTTCTTCAACGATTGGTCCTCGTGATCAATTAATGGACCTATCCTCTTAACCAAACTTTGATTTGAGTATGGGCTATTACCAAATCAAACCAGAACCAACGATGTTCGTAATGTTGTCTTACTCGTGGTTGATTCCTCGAGCATACACCATTACATCTTTGGTCTGACCAATGATATCACCGTGTTCACATGATGGTGGAAGTCCAGTGATATGGAAACTCCGATGAGTGGCTATTGAGCCCATCAACAACATCTTGTCCCCTCCTTAATTCATGTTGAACATCAACCTAGTGTTGAAAACTTTGTAACCATTGCATTCATGTTGTTCATGAGGTATATGTTTGGTGCAAGAAGTGGATTTCTCCAAGTTCACGTGCATTAGGTGCAAGTTGCCGTCGTGAATTCGAGAAAGTTAGTTTTGCTTCCTCTGGAATCATCCCAAGTCAGTCATGCACATGCGAAGTATACCATGGCTTGAGAGATTAGCTACCTCCATCCCATCGGTATTTCCTAGCACACCAAGCCACTGATGGATTTGTTCAAAGAAAAGAAGTTCATGCGCTACTCCTGAAGGGCCCGGACGGACATGCACAAGACTTCGTTATCTTAATGATGGTTCCCAACCAGAGCTCGGTAGTGTTTTCTTGTAAGACTACTATGTGGTCATGCTTGTCTGGGATAGCGTGTTCACATGTTGTAGCAGAACCAGCTCATGTTTTGGAGCTTGCTATCGTAGTTCATCCCCTGAGAATCTCGCAACGTCATCTCGTCAGTTGGTGTTGCAAACCTTCATTTTTCTTCCTAGACTCGATGAGTCTGGAATATCCTACCACCAACCAGATCTGAATCTCGGGCAGATGTGATGGTTGGAACGTTTCCCAAGAGCTATAATATTGGTCTCTCGGTAACCGGTAGAGTGGATGTCGTGGCCAACACACCCAACCGGAAGACCTATTATTATAGTATCTTGATTGAGGAAGTTGGCCACCTCTCCATAAGGATTTCATAAGATTCTACTTCCGTAGATATTCCTTATGGACTCTTGTGCTCCCGAAGTCCGACCTTTTACTTGATGTTCTACGTACCAAACCATTTTAACAAATGGGTTGCACTAGCACATCAAGGAGAACATTAGAAGCGGAGTGCTAAATGTCTCTCGGTCGATCATCCAGATTCTGTTTCCTTAGCCTCGCTAAGGGGAAGTCTGAGAAGGTGTTATCTTCCTTTGTATCCGCATTGTCCATCTCTATTCATCATGGAAGTAAGGATGCCAGGATCCTCGGCACGGATATTGGTAAAACTTGATGAATATGGAAATGCTCAAGTTCTTGAGACACGCGCAAGCATTAGGTGTCATCGTCAGCACTAACTGGGATTGGCCCCAATCTCCTCGGTTATGTTATAACCTTTCCAATAGTGGAATCACTCTCTACTGTTGGGTTTCTCCCCAGTTACTAGAATCATTCCCATCATTTGCATTTTGTTCCCAGCTT
This sequence comes from Triticum aestivum, assembly GCF_018294505.1. NCBI lineage: Eukaryota > Viridiplantae > Streptophyta > Magnoliopsida > Poales > Poaceae > Triticum > Triticum aestivum. The sequence goes on from NW_025238052.1 coordinate 1,982, forward strand.
GCACCGCCATTGTGCCATCCTTCGTACTCCGCCAAACGATTGTTGCGTTTTGCCTTGGGCTGGTATAAAGAGTTTCAATGATCTCTGAATCAAAAGTAATTCTTTTTGCCACTTAAGGGAAGAATTCTACGAGTCACCTTTCCTAAGGTGCCCCATTATGGAGTCATGGCAATTAACTCCTCGCTGCTTTGGAACCCATGCACCATCCTACCTAAGCGTAGGATTGTTGCCCACCAAGTCAAATCTCATCGTTTGTTCTTCCATCCCTCTCGATGTGTTTTGTGTCTCAACTCGAGATGTTTCAGCATCTCATTCCGCGAGTTGATCTTGTATAGCTCGATCTTCGAGAAGATCATGTCAGGACCCCGATTCCAAGTCACACCGATCTAGCCTGTAACACCTCATATCACATTGCGGCCTCACGCACGGTACTCCCACGGGTGTCGCCTTACCATGGCCCGGGACCGTTTGCGCCTTTTGGCGCACGTATATGACAATGTCGCTAGCATCCATATGACAGAGAACCCGGGCCGACATGGCTAGTCGTGAACCCAGAGCGGCACTAACGTATGGGGACAGGCATACATGAGTCCACATCGAACGTGTCGGTCAGCAGCGTGTGAATCCGGGCTGTAGCACTGGGCTAACAGGACTCCGGGAACCCGGGCTGTAGCAGGCTAGGCAGGACTCCGGATGTCACCGCGTGACATTTCCCCGAAGGGACAGACACAGGAACGACATGACTCACATGCCGGCCAGTCAAGTGTCCAGAGCAGTAGTGCTGGGCTAGCAGGACTCCGGTGAACCGGGCTGTAGCGGACTACTATGGCTCAAGGAGGCACCAGACTACATTTCCCCATAAGAGAGGCTGCTAAAGATAAACAACTAGATTGTCGGATCCCACACATACCAAGCATTTCAAACATACACACAATATGCTCGATATGTGCAAATACAACATGGCATCACAACAAAACTCTACAACTCAAGTACTTTATTTAAAGGGCTCCGGAGAGCCTTACATAACTTGTTCATACAGATAGGGGTCACATAACCCGACACTCAAGTCATACAATCATACAAGCACATGCGGAAGCAAACTGTCTGGGTACAGACTCTAGAAAGAAAGAAGGCTTGACGAAGCCTGTCTATCTACATAGGCCCTTCACAAGCCTAGATCACCACCTGGGTGGCAAGTCACTCGTCGTCGTCGAGTTCTACGTAGAACCCGTCAGAAGGGGCGGTGTTGTCGTCTGAAAACAGTAATTAAAGCAACATGAGTACAAAGGTACTCAGCAAGTCTTACAACAGATCCTACTATACATGTTCATTCTCAAGAAGGTAGTGGGGTTATTGCAGCAAGCCAGCTTTGACTCTTGGCTAAGCTATCCTACGATACGCCACTTGTGAAATAGTTTTCGCACACGAGTCCACTAATCACCAATTCAATACTCCACCGTGGATCCTCCCTCGTCATCCATGAGAGGGCCATCCGCGGTACTCACACTTATCTTGAGGCTTTTAGTAGTATCCATTTACTTGTCTATGAACTGCATAAGTGACCAAGTAGTCCTTTAACGCGGACGCGGCTATTCGAATAGTTTCATACCCTGCAGGGGTGTACTTCGTCACACACGCTCTCACCACTTATCGTCGCTACACGACGTGTACTCGGCAACCTTCAAGCGGAAGCCCAACGTGGGTGTCGGCCACAGCCTACCTAAACACTCGAGTCTCTAGTCCAGGTTTATCGCCTATTCAGGTTCCATCCGCAGGGAGTCCGGCCGAGGTTTCCACATACGGCCCCGAACGATGTGTGCAGGGTTCCCGGTCACCAAACGGGCGACTCGGTACACCGGGTCACGAGCCTACCGCATCACAGCCCACCCCTTGGTCAGCGCTGTCCACGGCCTCCAGCTTACTACAAACACCAGAAACTACGTGCAACTCCTGGACAGAGGACAAGGGTGAATAAGAAGCCGAGGGGGTCCATTGGTTTTGGGCCCAATGTGTGGTAGTAGCTGAATCTTAAATCACGCATACAGATCTCAGTTCTTAGGGACGGTCTCAATGAAACAACCCACCATGTACTCCTACATGGCCTCCCATCGATACCTTTACCAAATCGTGTTCAACACTTCACTCTCTTTACCGACACACACACTTTCACTCTAGTTCATCACCCTGATGAGCCAGACCTGACACAACTCTAAGCATAGCAAGCATAGCATTGTAGGAACACACAACATGGCTCAATCAACTCCTACACATGCTAGTGGGTTTCATCTAGTTACTGTGGCAATGACAGGTCATGCAAAGGAAAGTGGGTTCAACTACCGCAACACACAGCAGTTTGAATCGCGTTGTCTTAATGCAGTAAACGAGAGCAGAAGCGAGAAGATGGGTTTGTATCAAAATGATCAATGGG
>NW_025238053.1:0-4408 GCF_018294505.1 Triticum aestivum
TTTTACTGTTCTTAATTTTCCAATCTAGTTTATTTTTCTACGGGTTTGTCTTTGTCGTGCTATCTTGTGCAGCAAACAACGTAAGCATGCATCTTGATCCTTCGGATTCACTTCTGAGCGATGAAGGTTGGCCAACCCAAACCTCGAGCTTGTAAGATTTGTGTTCCCCCATATGTCTGTTTGGTCGGCATTTTGCAGGTCCTCTATGACGTTTTGTTCTGCAAGGTGGTGATTTGCTACTCAGATCACTCCCGTCCACGTCTTCTAATCTACGTCGACGACTTCCCAGCCACTGCTTATACAAACACCTAGATTTCAGCAAGTTTGTGCCGCTGAGACCAAGGCCGAGAGGTAGCAATGAGCTTAGCTCATGGCACGCCCCATATGGATGTTGATGAAACAAGACTTCGGAACTCCCACAGACTTAGATTTAATTTTCAATTTATGTAAGAATGTTTTCGTATGGGTCCGTGATATTTACTATATAGCTTTTGGCCATTCCCAAAAAAGAATATAATGCACCGCAGACAACAATATTATTATTTCTCTCAATAACTATAACATAGAGAATTATAATTATCATATATCATATCGGGTAGGTTGTACTTTTTGTGGTGGCTCACGACTTTGCTAATCTGATTTTCCTCAAAGATATTCAATTATTAATTCTATACAACAGGTGGATCGAACAGATGGCCTCACTCCCGTGGTGGACTAATTAAGCGCCATGTTTATCATGATCGGAGACCGTCTCTATAGCAGCAACACACAAGCGCGGGATACGGTTTCAGCGGGCCATGCTCCGGTTCGCAGGAACCTTTCACATGTTTTCCAATAATATTGTCCGCGCATGTCTTCTGGCAGTCATCTGGGAAGCAGTTCTGGTGGGGCTCCATACATCCAACTGCACACGCACACACACACAAGCAAAACCGTCATTTGCTATTCCAATTATCAGTGCAGAAATGTAAAAATACATTCATCATATGCTCAACATCGCAAGATATATACATCTTGTGAAAACTGATAGTAGATGCTGGTTAAGAGAACGTACGTACCAAACTCTGAACCTTCCGAGGAGAGAAGGGTGGTCATGAGCATGAGAGCCCCCACGCACACGGCAACAACGCTGTTCTTCCTAAAGACTGCCATGAGGACCCAAAAATCTTGATGCAGTGGCCATGCTCACCCTTCGTTGCGTTTATATAGAGACCGATCGGTGGAGGTCACGGAGTATAAAATCTCTATTGCATTAATTATGGTAAAAAAATAGAATAGGGCTAGTAATCTGGTGCATCATTGTTAATTGATTTACATGCCAAATATAGTGAAAGCACAATTTGTTATCTAAATATTCTAAGCTAGCATCCGGGTCCAATCGTCTTTCCTTTTTTTGCGGGAGACCCTGGTCCAATCTTAAATTATTATTTTCCGAAAACCAATCTTAATTTCTTAAGAAGACTATCTATGCATTGATGATCATGATATTTTCCTCTCTCTTATTCGTCACGGTTCTTCTTCTCTTTTTTGAGTTATTGTGTCTCCGGCGGATCTATCTTTGGTGGATTTGCTCGGATCTCGTCGTTGTTCGTCTATGTTCGCGTGTCTTCGGATTGGATCTTTCTGGTCTACGTATATTCTTCATCTGCGGCGGTTGTTGTTTTGGTGCGCTGGTCCTACGGGGCCTTAGCACGACGACTTCCCGACTGTCTACCACAACAAGTTGTGCCTGACTCCGGCGATGGAGGGGCGATGACGGCGGTGCGCCTTCGGCTCGCTTCAGTGCTGGTAGTTGTCGCTAGGTGGTCTATGGATCTGGATGTAGTTTTTATTATTCTGGTATTCGTTGTACTGCCATGATTGAAGATGAATAGATCAGAAATTTTCTCGCAAAAAAAAAGAAGAAAATAATAATTAGGGCAACTACTAGGCATCAATCTACTACTGATAGCATTGATCCATGACCATGAGACGTCCGATCTGGTTGTTAAACCATGCGCCAGATTACCTACTGCCGTTGGCTAATTGAGTGTTTCCTTGTACGTGACTGCCTAATTACGTGGGATTTGTTACTTGTTCGCTGGTTCCGTTTTTCCAGAGTTTTGTGAAATCAACTTCTGATCTAAAGAATCAAATAACTCCAGAAAATGAGATCCCCGCTGTGTTTTATGCTTCCTTATATTGAGCATAAAACTGTTTAAAAAACTTTTCAATTTTGTTTCCATATGAAGCAACATTTGCTTCCCGTATGATTTTGCTTCCCATATGAGGCAAACTTTGCTTTCATATAAACCAAACTTTGCTGATTGTGGCTAATTTTAATCCAGGGAATTATTTTTCCGTCCTGCACAGAACATTTATTTTGTTTCCACACAAAATGTGTGTTTCGAACAAAACGGAGAATTGTTTTTGGAGGAGCATTAAATTGCTTCCAACACGACAAAATAGTGTTTGCTTCCAACCATGCACATATTTGTTTTACAGAGTATAATTTGCTTATAAACGAAAATAGTTTATATTTTTTGAACACTAAAGGAAAATCGTATTTGCTTGATGATCGATTTGTGTCCATACACACCACGGATAGGTTACATGGTTAGGCTGTGTCATTCGGGCATGATGCCACAGCGGTCCACCACAATTGCGCGGTGCATGCATGGGGAAACATGCCAACTAGACCATATAAGAAGACCCTCTAGGTTTATACATACTTGAGAACGGGCATCGTTGTGTAGACAGATATTTCCATGGAGGAACATGTAGGGGATCGGAGGGAAACCGCGATTAACGATGACATCATCGAGGAGGAACAACAGTGGCTTGTTGATGACCTCGGCAATACCCTGCTTGTAGGCGATTACCATGCGGTGGTAAATCATCTCCTGCAAGTAACATTAAGAAGAAGAAAAGCAAAAGGTACTACTATGTGTAGAATGTTTATACAGATAAATAAGTATATAAAATTAGAATAGCAGCATATGTGGAGATGAGTTGAAGCAAGTAATGAAACAAGTGTACATCGAAATGCACACATGTACACTGGTAAACAACTCGACCACATACATAAGCCCACCCAGCTTATGAGCCAATCTGTGTTCAAATCACCATTTGGCATTTTGAAGCAATAATAAAATAGAACCGAAGCATAGATAACGGCTTGGCAATCTTGCATGTCACTAATTCCTTAGAATTCATGAAAGCATATTGTTACATATAAGAAGCATGTTTGTAGTGTGGCACTCTAGTTGTACATAAGAAGCACAGATACAAGACCATCAGTGCATGAGTAAGTTTGGGAGTGGTCGGGTGGGCTCGAGCACGACTAACTGGGTTTTCAGTTGGTCGGATGGAGTAAATCATTTGCCAATGCCAAATAAAAATGGAAAACTGATCAAAAATGAAAATGGGAGCGACTAACTGAGCTACACGATGTCAATGGCTGTGAGGCCTCCACCAAGAGAGACAAGGATGGCGGTCATCATCGCCGGGAGGTCTGCCGCCTCCATACTCAGCGGACCTCTGGAGTCTGGACCACGTAGCAAGGAGGTGAGCGCTCCTTACTGGATAAGGGGCCAGAGCTACAAGGGCGTCGACAGGCCTAGGGAGCAATTGAGAAGAAAGATTACACAAATACCCCCGGCCTCTGCATCAAAATGCTGCATGCATCCATCTTTATTCATTATTCAACAAGGTCTTATAAAAAAAATACACATATCAATCCAAATCCACTTTCTGGCGAAAACTATCGGCCTACCTACAAGTTGACGATGCGCCCTGACCGGGCTCCATGCACACACAAAGAAATCCAGTGGCCTCACCAAGCCTCCCGCTGATTAGCCAGGAGCACCAACCGGTCTAGCAGACTCTGAGCGTGCACCACATTCGCACACGGAAGAATCCGTCACCACGTTCTTCCACAATCCAATCTCCAGGAACAATCAATGCACTGATCTTGCTAGACTGTTCCACCATCGACGCCAACACGATGTCAGAGAGCAACAAGCTCCTGTGCGCGACCATCAAACGGCATCCAGCGTCGAGACCCCGCTGCACCTTGCTACCAAGACTCGCCATCGTCGATGTTGTAGATGGCACACCGCTCCACCTTGCTCACTGCATGAGAAACATGCGGAGACCTCCGCCCAGCCATCCCACTAGCCAGTAGGTGCTCCAAAATGATGTCCCCAGGAGGTAGAACGACGCCGAACGTCGCCATTGTCTGATCCGGGTGGCCCAGATGTAGGGTTTCCCCCGGAGCAGCCCGAGGGAAGAGACAAGAGCTGCACCGATGATGCCTTCAGGATAATCATCATCTCCTTGGATGTAACTCAGAGTGTGAAGCGTAAACTACAAAACCAGCTAGTAGCATGTTTTACAAAAGTAGTACAAATTGCCATGATAAAAAAAA
>NW_025238054.1:0-4408 GCF_018294505.1 Triticum aestivum
GATTTAACCGAGGACGCAGGCCTAAGCTGCAATCGCCCGGATACTCAAGTAAGCAACCTTGTGCCCGGACCTTCTATCCGTATAATTGTCATAAACTTGCCCCTAAAAGAGCCGTCCTTTTAAACAAGAGTGGATAGCGAAGGCAAAGTTGATCAGGTGTCCGGCTCCCCTTCCCGAAACCAGTCCGGATCCCGTGCTGGTCAGGATGCTGGAGATAATGCCTTTGGAGGGAAGCAAGGGGGAGGACAAGGAAACTATGGCCTCCTCGAAGGAGGCTGCTCCAAAGGGAGGAACCGACAATTCCTCTCCTAAGGGGAAGAAGAGAGCCTCCTCTGACGACCCGGAAACCATGGCCTCGAAGCGGGGGGAAAAATCCTCGTCAGAGGGTCCGACGCCGGGGAGTTCCTCGGCCGGACTATGCCCTCAAGGGGATCAGCCGTCCAGCAAGCCGTAAGTAGAGAAAGATCTTCCTTTTGAGGGATGAGGGAAATCCTTGATTTATATCTGAGAAGATTAACCAAATTTTTACCTTGTAGCTCGGACCTCAGCCCTTCTCAGCAGAGCTCGTCTTCGGGGGATCTCCTTCCGGAGATGATGGAGAGCGGGAAGCCTCCCCCTGCCGCACCGCCTAGCGAGGCGGGCAACCCTGAGGTGTCGTCGCGGAGGGTTTCTCCAAATCCGGCAGGGGCGGAAGATAGCTATGTGCCCCCCCGAGGTTCTCCGCGTCCGGCCTTCGAAAGAGGTCGTGGGTCAAGTCCGGCACCATCTGGTGCCCGGCCGGAGGAACTAAAGATTCTGCTGGGGCGAGCTTCTATGTCGGAGGAGCACCGTGTATTGATGGGCATGGTGATTGAAAGGATCTCATCCGCCGAGAGCAGATTGCATGAGGCCGTCAAAAGTTTACTGGCGGGTTTTGAGGTACGTTAGATAATGTACACTTTTGTCAGTTGCGCATGAATAAGATGCGCCCTGTGTAGATAGAAGCCCCTGAGACTCTGCGCGTCATCAAGAAATGACAGCAAGCGGAGGATCATAATCCCAGGTCTAAGATGTCGCATTGGAATGTAGGCGGCAGGGTGTCCGGAATCGAGCCGAACTGATGATTTTGCCGAACTAAAGCGGCAACTAGACGTGGCAGATGCCGACATCGCACTTGTCAACAAGCGGCTTGATGAGGCTCAAGGTATTTAATTCCCTGGGCGGCATCAGGTAAGAAGAGTTTTATGCCAGTGTCTTACGATGTGTGTGCTTGACGCAGATGGTGCTGCCGCCGTGGAGAGTCTTAGGGCAGAACTTGCCCGAGCTAAAGAACAAGCCAGAGAAAGTGATGCGGCTGCCAAGAAAGCCCTTGAAGAACTGAGAGCCGAATAGGCTGCTCATTGCCGAAGCAAGGAAAAGATGGCCGAGATGGCCGAAAAGTTAAAGAGCACTGCAGACCATTGCAGGCTTCTTGAGAAAGAGGACCAGGCGAAACAGACGGACTTAGAGAAGGCCGTTGCCAATGCCAAGGACGCGCGCTCTACGATGAGAGCTGCGAAGGAGGAGCTGCATTAGGCCGAACAGATTGCGGCTAGAAAGCCCTTTATGCTGCGAAGGAAATTTTGCGATCTGAAGTTTGCTCCATTGGACTGGATGTGGAGTGTGGAGGATACCTATCTGGATTTGGCAGCGAGTGCTGCTGATGCGACCGAACACTTTCGAGATCAGAAAGATCGCGAAGTGGAAAAGCTTTTCTGGTCGTAGTTTCACAATCCAGAGCGTCCACTGGCAGTGGACGATCGTTTGGCTCAATGGGCCGAACTGAATAGGTTGTCCGGACTCGCCATGAAGTACGTCATGGGTCATCTGTGGCCGGGGAGATCGGAGCCGAAGAGTTATTTCAGCTTGGTGCAGCAATTCCTTGACGCAGTGTCGCGTATTAATGCAATGAAGAGGTCAGCATGCATAGAGGGCGCAAGGATGGCTCTTGCCCGTGTCAAGACATACTGGGCAGAGATGGAGACCACCGTTGTTACGTCCCGAGATTCATACAAAATCCGAGTACCCTCCGAGCACTATTTTCAGGAAGTCCTTGAAGGCGCTCGTGTAATAGAGACGCATTGCTCGAAAGATGCTATGTTATGATAACATATGTAATTATAAAGTAATATTTTGATAAACTGTAGTGGCCTTTTTATACTTGTGCCTTCAAGTATTGGGAACACCTCCTGTGCGGCCGTTTTAAGATATATATATACAAAATCTGAAAGATGGCAGTCGTTGGCTTCAGCACCCACGCACATAGTGCGGGGGTGCTCGCAGAAGACGCATTTTCACACTTAACCCAACGTTTTGGTCCTACAAAGGAGGTGATAGCGCAGCGGGCCAGGCAACCAGACTATAATGCTTTAACACTTTCAGTTAGCCATAGGAGCTTGACAGTGAGACTATTTAGGTAGCCCCTTGGTGGCGACTGCGCTCGCCCGAGTTCGGGCGCGTATGTGCCTGACCAGGAAGCGGCCCTTCATTAAAGCGGAGGAATCCGATAGATTCCGATAGGTCATCGAGTGGCTGACCAGTCTCACGCTACATCATGACAGCCAGCTTTTGGCTTTCTCTACTGAGGTGCTCGCCCGGCCGAACCGGGGCACAATTGCAGTAGTTCTCCTGGTGCTACCTTAGCCGATAGAGCGGAACGTAAGGTAGCCGAACTCAGGAGCCGGGCAACCCAACATTTGACCAAAGATATGATTTGGAGCTGATGCATATACTGCCAAAACTCGCGACGCCGAACACTCCCTAAGGTGTTCGGTCTTTATGAGTGCGGGCGAAACAACACTCTTTATTAAAAAAGCCCCTAGTGTCTAGGTACGTGCAAAAATTCTGACGTGGCCACATGCCAAGACGCCAGCCTCCTCCTTGGTTATATCAGAAAAAACCAGGGGATGTGTAGCAACAAGAGATAGTAAAAAAGGTTTACACAGGGTCTTAATCTAAAAGGAATCCTTTAGGACGGGTACTGCATGTCTGCGCCTGTGTCTCCGTTGTGCTGTATCCTAGACGGGCGCCGCACGACGTTCATCTGTAAAAGAGAGGAACTGAGTTGAAAACGGGTCGTGCCGAACAAAAAAATAAACAAAGTATAAAGTAAAATATATAAAATTGAGCTTTATTGTCTCTTATTGTATATGCATGGAGTCCCTAGTGCGGGGGTATATGGCCACTAAGCCTGCATCGATGATGATTTTGTCCCGAACTCGTCTATCCGCGTTCGTGGTCTTTAATGACCTATTTCGAAGTTTTTTTTGGCCGGTGAGGCCATTTTACTGTGAGGCTGTCAAAGCGGCTGCACAGTCCTCCGCTTGGGGAGGCGCACTTTAGTGCTTCCCCTTCAAAGAGATGATGCCTCATGGACCGGGCATCTTAAGCGTGAGAGATGCATAATGCGGTATTGCGTTAAGGCGAGCGAAAGCTTCGCATCCCGGTAGTGCTTGATAGCGACTTGAGAACGGGACGATATGGAAGGTCAGCTTTTCGCGGTGGAAGTTATCGGCAGAGCCGAATATAACTTCGAGCTGGAGAAAACCCATACAATGGGTGTCCGGACCAGGTGTTACCCCTTGAAAGGAGGTTTTGCTGCGGCGGATTCTTGCTGGGTTTATCTCCATGTGATGGATTGTATCCTGATATATCAGGTTTAGTCCACTGCCCCGTCCATAAGGACATTTGAAAACTGGAGTCCGCCAATTATTGGATCGAGTATCAAGGCAGTCCAGCCTGCATTCTTGATATTTCTAGAATAATCTAGCTGATCGAAGATGATTGGTTCAGACAACCAGTGGCGGGACCCTTTGGCGATAGGTCGTGTGGTGTGTACCTTTATGGGCGCCGCACGTTTTGTTATGTGAAGTAAGTTCATTGTTTTTACTTCTTGTGGGAAGTTCTTTTGTTTCCTAGTGCTCTGCTTTTGGGGTTCGTCCTCGTCTTCGCTTGGTGTGTCGAGCCCCTTGTGTTCGGCATTGAATCTGCCGGATTGTTTGAAAACCCAACAACCTCTGTGGGTATGGTTAGCAGGCTTCCCGGGAGTACTGTGTATCTGGCATATCCTGTCCAGGATTTTATTTAAGTTGGATGGATCGTCCCTGTTATCCTGGAGGGGCGGTTTTGTCTGATTTTGTCGTGAGCCTTTGAATCCAGCATTGACTGCCGTGCTCTTCAGACTTTTTTCCTTAGTCCGGCGACGGTCCTTGTGGCGTCGCGGTTTTCCGTTTCCATCCCTAGTTTCGGATGTACTTGGGTCACTGGGGCTGCACCTTGCCAACCAACTGTCCTCTCCTGCACAAAAGCGGGTCATGAGGCTTGATAGTGCGGCCATTGTTCTTGGCTTTTCTTGGCCGAGGTGTCTGGCGAGCCATTCGTCTCGGACGTT
>NW_025238055.1:0-4407 GCF_018294505.1 Triticum aestivum
GAAGGCGAACTCGGGCGAGGTCGGTTCGGTGGACTTGGGCCACACAAGCACACGGGGCTCGGCTTGCTCGAAGGAGAGGAGGGTGGCGGAGCTCGTGGACACGGTGGCGCGGCGTGGGGTTGACGGAGAGCGCGTCTACGGTGTAGGCATGGCGGCAGTGGCGTCGGCCATGGCTGGGGAGCGCGAGGGGGAGGAGCTGGAGAGGAGAGGGGGCGTCTGGGGGGTTCGGGGGAGAGAGAGGGGTCGATCCACGTCGTTAGCCGGGTGAGTGGAGCAGCGAGGCGGCGAGCAGGTGCGTGGCACCCATGCGGTGCTCGCCGTCGAGCACCTTGCCTGCCTGCCTGGCCGGCAAGCAGCTCGCTGGCGCGGCGCTGGGCTGGGCCGGCAGGTGGGCCGGGTTGCAGGCGCCAGGTAAGTCCTTCCTTTCTGTTTTTTTATTCTTTTTCTATTTTTCTGCAACCTTGTTGAATTATTAAAAATACCTAGGCAACTCCTAAAATCACCAAACTGCTCCTGGTTCAAAGTTGGAATATTTCCAACATGAAACATTTCAGTTTAGGAATATTTGAGCATTTGAAAATTTTTATATAATTTTAAATGCCCAAATTCAAATACTTATCGTTTAATTCAAAGACCCTAAGATGACCTAGAAAATTGTGCAACACTTTTGGCAGAGGTTCTGAACCAAGACAAAAAATGATGGACATTTTAGAAGGGCATTTCAGGTTCATTGAAAAAGTTTTTAGTAAACCCTAGTTGGTTTCAGAGGGGGCTGGGGGTTCTGACATCCCCATTTCAAGTTTCTGATGAAAGGATAGACATGATGCAACACTCTAATGCATGAACTAGCTAGGGTGTGACAACTCACCCCCACTCAAAAGAATCTCGACCCGAGATTTGGGTTCCTCCGGGAAGAAGGCGGGATACTCGAGTCGAAGACGATCCTCCCTTTCCCAAGTTGCTTCATTCTCAGAATGGTGCGACCATTGAACCTTGAGAAACTTGATATTATGACGTCGAGTGGTACGCTCAGCTTGATCGAGGATACGAACGGGGTACTCTCGATACGTGAGATTATCTTGGAGATCAAGCGTTTCGTGGTCTACTCCACGGATAGGATCCGAGAAGCAACGTCTGAGTTGAGAAACGTGGAAGAAGTCGTGGACTCTGGAGAGATGCGGAGGTAGTTCCAATTGGTAGGCAACTTCTCCTCGTTTTGCGAGAATGCGAAAGGGTCCAATGTAACGAGGAGCCAATTTGCCCTTGATACCGAAGCGATGGGTTCCCTTCAGAGGAGTAACCCGAAGGTAAGCCTTCTCGTCAACCTCAAAAGTCATAGCCTTATGTTTTCGGTCATATTGACTCTTTTGACGAGATTGGGCTGTTTTCAACTTTTCATGAACGATGCGAACTTGCTCTTCTGCTTCCTGAATCATATTCGGGCCAAAGAATTGTCTTTCCCCGGTTTCTGACCAGTTAAGAGGCGTTCGACACCTTCGTCCATAGAGAATTTCAAAAGGGGCTTTGCCCAAGCTGGATTGATAGCTGTTGTTATAAGCAAATTCGGCAAATGGAAGGCATTTCTCCCACTCCATTCTGAATGAGATAACAAAAGCTCGAAGCATGTCTTCTAGAATCTGGTTGACGCGTTCCACTTGACCACTTGATTGAGGGTTGAAAGCGGTACTAAAAGAAAGGCGGGTTCCCATAGCATTTTGGAAACTTTCCCAAAATCGAGAGGTGAAAAGACTTCCTCGATCCGAGTTAATTTCCAAAGGAACACCATGGAGAGACACTATTCAGGAGATGTACAAGTCTGCTAACTGACTAGCAGTTATACTCTCACGAACAGGTAAGAAATGGGCCACTTTGGAAAGACGGTCGATAACAACGAAGATAGCGTTATTCCCTCTCTTGGTCCTGGGAAAACCGGTAATGAAGTCCATACCAATTTTATCCCATTTCCATTCAGGAATAGCTAGGGGTTGAAGGGTGCCAGCAGGCCGTTGATGCTCTGCTTTTACACGACGGCAGACGTCGCAATTAGCAATATACTGAGCAATTTCTCTCTTCATCCTAGTCCACCAGAACCTCTGGCGTAGGTCCTGATACATCTTGGTACTACCGGGATGAATGGTGAGAGGAGATTCATGAGCCTCCTTAAGGATCAACTGCCGTAGATGCTGGTTCTTGGGAACCACTAAACGGTTATCAAAGTACACAACACCATGATCATTTGTGGAGAAACATCTAGCACCTCCGCTAGAAATGTTCTCCTTGATCTTAGATATTCCCTTATCTCGCTTTTGGGCAGCGATGATTTGATCCGTAAGAGTAGGTTTCGCCACCAAGGTGGAAAGAAATCCTTGAGGAACAATGTGAAGGTTAAGCTTCCGAAATTCCTCATGGAGAAGCGGTTGACTTTGTTGTAACATCATGTTGTTACAATAAGATTTACGACTTAGCGCATCAGCCATGACGTTGGCTTTCCCTGGGTGTAAGTTATTCCTAAGTCGAAATCTGTGATCAACTCGACCCAACGTCTTTGCCTAAGATTTAAATCCGGTTGGGTGAATATATACTTCAGACTTTGGTGATCAGTGTAGATTTCGCAACGATTACCGAGAAGGTAATGTCGCCATGTTTTGAGTGCATGGACTACAACTGCAAGCTCTAGATCATGAGTGGGGTATTTTTCCTCATGTGGGTGTAATTGCCGTGAAGCATAAGCAATTACGCGTCGATCTTGCATGAGAATACAGCCTAGTCCTTGTCGCGAGGCGTCGCAGTAGATAACAAAATCCTTGGAAAAATCCGGTGGTACCAGTACGGGAGCAGAGGTTAAACGTCTTTTCAGTTCCTGGAAACTGTGCTCACATTGTGGAGTCCACTCGAACTTTTTATCTTTCTTGAGGAGTTTAGTTAGAGGTTTGGCAACTTTGGAGAAATTCTCGACAAAGCGACGGCAATAGCTCGCTAGGCCAAGGAAACTCCAAACTTGCTTGACCGATTCAGGTGGAGTCCAATTAAGGACGGCTTGCGCTCAGGGTTAACAGCAATGCCTTTACCAGAAATTACATGTCCAAGATAGGTCACTTCTGACAACCAGAATTCACATTTAGAAAATTTGGCATAAAGGCGATGCTCTCGAAGTTTCTTCAACACTAGCCTTAGGTGTTCGGCATGTTCTTCCTCGTTCTTGGAGTAGATGAGTATATCATCGAGGTAAACCACGACAAATTTATCCAAATACTCCATGAAGATTGAGTTCATCAACCGAGAGAAGGTGGCTGGAGCGTTGGTTAAACCGAAGGACATGACGGTGTACTCGTATTGGCCATAACGAGTAACAAAGGCCGTTTTCGGAATGTCCCCATTTATGATTTTGATTTGATGGTAGCCCAACCTCAAATCCATTTTAGAGAAGACTGAGGATCCAGCGAGCTGATCATACAGGTCGTTGATCCTGGGGAGCGGATACTTGTTCTTAATTGTGACCAAGTTGACAGGTCGATAATCTACAACCATCCGGTCCGTACCATCCTTCTTCTTGATGAAGAGGACGGGGCAAGCCCAAGGAGATGAACTAGGTCGGATGAAACCCTTTTTCAAGGACTCATCGAGTTGTTTCTTAACCTCGGCTAGTTCAAAAGGTGCCATCTTGTAGGGTCTTCTGGAAATCGGGACAGTTCCTGGAATGAGATCTATCACGAATTCGACATCTCTGTCAGGTGGAACACCTGGCAATTCCTCTGGGAAGACATCCGGAAAGTCACGGACTACCGGAACATCCTCAAGGTCTGGCAAAGGGCTGGCGTTAAGAGAATATAACTGTCGCTTGGCTATTCGGGTCAAGACATTGACTATCTTCCCCGAAGGATGGGTGAGTTGAAAAGTCCTAGAGAAGCAATCAATTTTGGCATGATGGGCAAACATCCAGTCCATACCCAAGATGATATTAATATCCGAAGATTTGAGGGCTATCAAAGATGCGAGAAAAACAAGTCTGTCGACTTGAATTTCATTTCCATGGCTTACTCTAGAAGTTTGCCATTTGGATCAAGGAGTTTGAATTACCATAGAGGTGGGCATCTCACAGAATGTGGTATTATGCAGACGAGCATAGCTCTCGGATATAAATGAATGAGATGCTCCTGTATCGAAAAGAACAGATGCCGGGTGGCAATTAACAAGGAGCGTACCGAGAACAACGTTGGGATCTTCTTGAGCCTCTTCCACAGAAACACAATTAACATGGCCACGAGCAGTGGTGGCCGGCTTGGCGTAGAACACTTTCCCTGTCGGCTTGCCGCGGCCAACAGTTTTTGCTGTCTGGTTGGGGTTGGTTTGGGGACACTCGCGCATATAGTGGCCTGATTCCCCACACTTGAAACAAGTCACGGAACT
>NW_025238056.1:0-4407 GCF_018294505.1 Triticum aestivum
TAAGAAAGACGGGAAGTTGAGAGCACCCGCTGATGGGTCGCAGTGGAGAAAAATCGAGAGAAAGTACTGGGATGAGTTTGCAAGTGACCCAAGGAACGTATGGTTTGCTTTAAGCGCGGATGGCATTAATCCTTTCGGGGAGCAGAGCAGCAATCACAGCACCTGGCCCGTGACTCTATGTATGTATAACCTTCCTCCTTGGATGTGCATGAAGCGGAAGTTCATTATGATGCCAGTTCTCATCCAGGGCCCTAAGCAACCCGACAACGACATTGATGTGTACCTAAGGCCATTAGTTCAAGAACTTTTACAGCTGTGGAATGGAAACGGTGCACGTACGTGGGATGAGCACAAACATGAGGAATTTGACCTAAAGGAGTTGCTTTTCGTGACCATCAACGATTGGCCCGCTCTCAGTAACCGTTCAGGACAGACAAACAAGGGATACCACGCATGCACGCATTGTTTACTTGACACCGATAGTATATACCTGGGAAGCTGCAGGAAGAATGTGTACCTGGGCCATCGTCGATTTCTTTTGACCAACCATCAATGTCGAAAGAAAGGCAAGCATTTCAAAGGCGAGGCAGATCACCGGAAGAAGCCCGCCATGCGTACCGGTGATCACGTACTTGCTATGGTCAATGATTTACACATAATCTTTGGAAAGGGTCCCGGCGGACTAGCTGTTCCGAGTGACGCTGGGGGACATGCACCCATGTGGAAGAAGAAATCTATATTTTGGGACCTACCGTACTGGAAATACCTAGAGGTCCGCTCTTCGATCGACGTGATGCACGTGACGAAGAACCTTTGCGTGAACCTGCTAGGCTTCTTGGGCGTGTATGGGAAGACAAAAGATACAGCTGAGGCATGGGAGGACCTGCAACGTTTGCACAAAAAAGACGGCATGCCTCCAAAGAAGTATGAAGGTCCTGCCAGCTATGCTCTTACCAAAGAAGAGAAGGAAATCTTCTTTGAATGCCTGCTTAGTATGAAGGTCCCGACTGGCTTCTCGTCGAATATAAAAGGAATAATAAATATGGTAGAGAAAAAGTTTCAGAACCTGTATCATGACTGCCACGTGATTATGACGCAACTGCTTCCGGTTGCTTCGAGGGGGCTTCTACCGAAAAACGTCCGATTAGCCATTGTGAAGCTATGTGCATTCCTCAATGCAATCTCTTAGAAGGTGATCGATCCAGAAATCATACCAAGGCTAAGGAGTGATGTGGTGCAATGTCTTGTCAGTTTCGAGCTAGTGTTCCCACCATCCTTCTTCAATATCATGATGCACGTCCTAGTTCATCTAGTTGACGAGATTGTCATTCTGGGCCCCGTATTTCTACACAATATGTACCCCTTTGAGAGGTTCATGGGAGTCCTAAAGAAATATGTCCGTAACCGCGCTAGGCCAGAAGGAAGCATCTCCATGGGCCATCAAACAGAGGATGTCATCGGGTTTTGTGTTGACTTCATTCCTGGCCTTAAGAAGATAGGTCTCTCTAAATCGCGGTATGAGGGGAGACTGACTGGAAAAGGCACGCTTGGAAGGGACTCAATAATATGCAGGGACGGATATTCTTGGTCTCAAGCACACTACACAGTTCTACAGAACTCTACCTTGGTGACCCCGTATGTCGATGAACACAAGAACAGTCTGCGCTCCAAACACCCGGAGTAGTGCGACGACTGGATTACATGTGAACACATCAGGATTTCCAGCAGTTGGTTGGAAGCACGTCTCAGAGGTGACAACACTGTTTGTGATGAGCTGTACTTGTTGTCCAGGGGACCATCTTTGACTGTATTGATTTGGAAAGGATACGAGATAAATGGGAATACATTTTACACGATTAAACAAGATCAAAAGAGCACCAACCAAAACAGTGGTGTCCGCTTTGATGCAAAAACCGAGAGGGGAAAGGACACATATTATGGTTACATAGTGGACATATGGGAACTTGACAAGGGACACGATGTTTTACCCAGGTTCGGGCCCTCTTGATGGAGGTAAAACCCTACGTCCTGCTTGATTAATATTGATGATGTGTGTTACAAGAGTGGATCTACCACGAGATCAAGGAGGCTAAACCCTAGAAGCTAGCCTATGGTATGATTGTTGTTCGTCCTATGGACTACAGCCATCCGGTTTATATAGGCACCGGAGGGGGCTAGGGTTACACAAAGTCGGTTACAATGGTAGGAGATCTACATATCCGTATCGCCAAGCTTGCCTTCCACGCCAAGGAAAGTCCCATCCGGACACGGGATGAAGTCTTCAATCTTGTATCTTCATAGTCTTGGAGTTCGGCCGATGATGATAGTTCGGCTATCCGGACACCCCCTAGTCCGGGACTCCCTCAGTATCCCCTGAACCAGGCTTCAATGACGACGAGTCCGACGCGCATATTGTCTTCGGCATTGCAAGGCGGGTTCCTTCTCCGAATAATTTATAGAAGATTGTGAACACCAGGATAGTGTCCGGCTCTGCAAAAATAAATTCCACGTACCACCGTAGAGAGAATAATATTACACAAGATCAATCTGCTGACGTATTCTGTGGCGTGACGTCACACTACTTCCAAGCCTTTACTCGAATTGTTTTTATTGTTCCACCTCAGCGCGTTTAGCGAAGCGGTTTCCTTGGCACGTCTTGTCGAAACAGAGATCGTGTTCCCCTTATTCCGGGATTCCCATCAATACGAACGTGGGTAACCCAACCGCACCATTGATTGTGGCGCTTGGGAGATAAGCGAGTTTTACCAGGCCGGTGGGGACACATGCTTGTGTCCACCCATATAAGGGGATAAAGATCCAACCCTTTTACCTGCGCCTTCTTCCTCCTTGGCTTATCCATCTCCGCGAACTCGAGCTCCAGCGCCCAAGTCCGCACCTTTCACCTCAACCTTCTCCAATTATGTCCGGAGCGGGAGGCAAGTGGATGGCCTCCTCCGTCACGGAGGAGCAGATCCAGAAGCTGCGCAACGGCGTATATTTGTCCAGCAACATCGTGCACCGGCTCCCCGACGAGGGAGAGCTCATCCCCACCCCCAGGCCCCATGAGAGGGTAGTATTACTTCCCCATTTCCTCCGCGGACTGGGCTTCCCACTTCATCCCTTTGTCCGGGGGCTCATGTTCTACTACGGCCTGGATTTCCATGATCTGGCCCCGAATTTCATCCTCAATATCTCGGCGTTTATCGTCGTGTGCGAGGCCTTCCTCTGCATCCAGCCCCACTTCGGCTTGTGGCTCAAGACCTTCAGTGTCAAGCCGAAGGTTGTGAAGGGCAGCCAAGCGGAGTGCGGAGGCGCCATGGTGGGCAGGATGTCCCATGTTACGTGGCTGGAGGCACTTTCGTGGAAACCATTAAGGGGTGGCAATCGGGGTGGTTTTACATCACCGAGCCGCGTGACCCTGATTGGGCAGCGGCCCCCGAATTTAGATCCGGCATCCCTACACGGCTCACCTCCTGGAAAGAGAGTGGCCGGATTTGGGGCGATTCGGAGGAGCTGACCGAACTCCAAGCCTGTATCCAAAAGCTGGTGGACAAGAAGCTCAAGCTTGTCAACGTAGTCCAGGTCATGCTCATTCGCCGGATTCTCCCGTGCCAACGACGGAGTTTCAACATGTGGGAGTTCGATCCGGCGCAGCACCAGTCCCTGAGCGGGCTCTTCGACACTATGTACGAAGATGTCTGGAAGGTGGTGTTCAAGGGCGTCGAGGCTCCCACATCCGCTACCGAAGATCGCGGATTCCGCTCGCAGCGTCCAGCTGACGAGGTAAGTGATTTTGCCACTTGTTTTCCATAGTTTGACTCTATGCGGGATCTAAACTCCCTTTACCTTTGACAGGACTGGCCGGCGAAGGCCGAACGGACTATCTGTCCAGCCCCATTGCCAGAGGACCCATCAGACGCCCGCCTAACGGGGCTGCTGGCTCCGGCACCCCACATGGTGCCGGAGAAGAAGGCCAAGAAGAAGGCCATGGGGACTCGGAAGAGTTCTCGTTTTCAGGTGCCATCGGATGATGAATCCGAGGCCGACTCCTCCCACCAAGGCGAGGAGGAGAAGAAGAAAGCCTCTCCCCCAGCGGGGGGAGGGAAGAAAAGGAAGGCCTCCCCAACAAGGGAGGCCGAAGGGTCCAAGAAGGGGAAAACTTTTCCCCCGAACTGCTCTGCCAACGCCCGTGACGGCGACGAGGACTGGCCCCCAAGGGCCAAGCCCCTGGCGAGATCGTAAGTATCCGGACTCCCGAATAACTTCAAGGTTTTTCCTTTTCACCACATAATGTCTTTCTAATGCCGCATACAACCCTGCAGTCCGCCCAAGGATGATCTTCCCGCTTCGTCGAGCGGGTCCTTAGGTGCGTCGGATATGGATTCTCTTTCAACTGCCTCCACCCCC
>NW_025238057.1:0-4407 GCF_018294505.1 Triticum aestivum
GCATCTATGTGGTAGCTTGAGAGGGGTTGAGCGGAATCGAGAGATGCAACACAAGACAAGGGTGTAGACAGCTTCGGGCCCCGGGAAACATCATCCGGTAACAACCCTACATGCTGTTTGAGACTAGATCTCATTATCATCACGAGGGAGTCGCCGTAAACCGGCTCTCCTCTAGTTGTGTCTAACCCTAGAGATTGTTTCTTTCTTCTCCCCCTTTGAGGAGCCCTGCCCCTCCTTATATATGTTGAAGGGGCGGGTACATGTGGAGTCCAACTCAGACTTTAACTTAAACTATTTTGACTTCCCTTCCTGGGCTTCTTAACGTCTGCCGGTTTAACATTGTCTGACGGTTTAACATTGTCTGCCGGTTTAACATTGTCTGCCAGTTTAACACTCGCCGGTTTACCGTCTGTCTTAGCCATCTGTCTTAATTGTCTGCCAGTTTACCACCAGCTGGTTTACCGTCTGTCTTAGCCATCTATCTTGACTCTCCGCCAGTTTACCATCTGCCGGTTTAACAAGTCCCAGCCGGTTTACAACTCCAGCCGGGTCATACCGCGGGGTATATCCCCGACATTAGCCCCCAGTTTAATTTGGATTTATCCATGTTAAACTGACCCTGATCATCCTTAAGTCCTTGTCACTTCCTTCTTCTAGAAAATCCGGTTTAATAGGCCATCTTCATAATCAATTTGCTGACATTAGTTTGTCACAGAGAAATATTGTGAAGAATAACTTCTTTGACTCAGCTCCCAATGACTTCACAAAAATAATGGTCCTCGAAATCCTCATCTGATCTTTAGCCGGTTTAAGAATGTAGAACTTGCCGGTTTATAAATATTGATAGCACCGGGTCATACTTGTAGTTAACATCCAGCTTGAAAATATACCTCTTATATGACTATCACTTGTAGCCCTCAAGTCTTAAGAAGGTAGCATAACAACAGCTTAAGACTTTCTTCAATATAAATATCACAATCTTGAAGAAATCCAGTTTGTTCATCTCAATCACTAGTCAGAATTGAGTATTCCACATATGTAGCCCCCAAGTGCCGGGTTGTCATGCTTGCAGCAACCTGGGACTTGTAATTTCCCGATGCTCATAAAGACTTCAACCAGTGTAGCCCCCAAGGGCCGGGTCATTATGCAATAATGAGTAGGGACTTTTGTAAATATAATTATGTAAACTTTGAACAACAATGGTGTAGCTCCCAAGGGTCGGCTTAGTAAGATAATATTGAGCTGGGACTTTGATATATACTTCAATGAAAATAACATCATATGATGTAACCCCCATCATGGGGCTTGAATTCACGTCCACAAGGTTAAGAGCCTTGTGCTTTACCAACTAAGAGGGGGGCAATGTAATGGATAAAAAACTTTGTACCTTGAATTATTGATAGAAGCAATTGGTAGCCCCCAATGGCCGGCTCATTATGATGTGATGAGTCGGGTCTTCAATAAGGTGAGCAAATAATGACTTTGCATTAGCCCCCAAGTGTAATGGTGCATGCTTGCAGCGACATGAGACTTTCATATTTGATGTAATCTCAACTTAAATAATGTAGCCCCAAGTGCCGGGTTGGAAGCCTGCAGCAACTCGGGACTATTCCTTCAATTGTAGAATAAATCATATCTATTGATAATATGATAGCTATTGCGCTAAAGCGACTTTGAAAACCTTAATCATAATACTGATTATTGATAACCATAATAAAAATCCAGCCATGCTGGCTATTTGAATAATATACCCAATGATTTATAAGCGCAAGATTCCAATGGTGGAATCCAAATATATACCGGCGACTTATAGTCCCAAGCCAGACCGGGTCAATAAACACCGGATTATAAGTGATTATGTACTGACAACTTGAAGTTGAAACTCGATCGGGTTAATGAACACTGGGTTAATTTGATGACTGATAGTCATGTCGGGTCAATAGACGCCGGTTCAACATAAAATTTATCAAAAGAGAAAAATCTTGACAAAGGCAAATATAACCGTGTAGTCGAGGCTTTTCAAGGGCTACCAGGCCCAAATTCGAGGCTTTTCATGGGCTGCCAGGCCGCTGAGTTAAACCATTTTGCAAAGCCTTTTAAGATGGGCCTCCAACTAACCAATCGTCATTTTAACTTTGACAAGTTCAGGATCTGTATAAGATTGACTTGCCAAACGTTCGGCGGGTCATGCCAGGATTACCTGGATAGGAGTGGCTTACTTGATGAAGGCAGGTTAACCCGGGGTTTTAGGTGAATACACCAGGCTTCCAAGCCGTGCTTGATAGCATATTACAAGGGTCCTTTCAAACTCTTTGTTGCAGTGCACAAAGAGCCCCCAAGTAACTTTGTGAGCTGTGCTCAATGGGTGCCTAAGTTTGACCTGTGCATAGCATCTAGACTCTCTTTGGCCCATTGGATGTGAAGCTCCCAAGCTATATTGTGGCGTGATAGCCGGATTAATGGACAGAACTCCGCTTTGTCAGCTGAAGCCCCCATGTAACCAATAATATGATAAGCCAATAAATCGGGATACCCATGTTTCAACTGTGCATCATGGCAACAGGTCCTCTTTGGCAACCTTTTTTTTGCAAGAAATAAATTCCTCTTTAACCGGGATTTTGAACCGAATATTGAGAGCTTCAAAGTTTTATAGGAGACATCTTTCCCTTGAACCGGATTTTAAACCAGAATCTTTTTCAGCCGGAAATTTTCTGACGGCCTTTAAACTCGAACTTGCGAGAAGTTAATTCCTTTTTTGAACCAGAAATTCTTAAACCGGATTTGTGAACTTCAGTGAGATTGACTTCCTTTGAACCGGATTTTGAACAGGATATCCTTTCCGATGACCCAGAACTTCTTCACTGAGCCGGCATTTTGTCATATACTGAAGGAGAGCCGGATATTCTCGTATGGCTTTTAAATTTTCATCAATATAGCAGTATCCACCGGGACCGGGTTATCTTTCCCTCCATCATCCTGGGCATTTGAATTTGCTGAAACTGGCAAGACTTGCTGAGGCATATCATCGTAGCCCCCAAGGCTGAAAGGTGGCTTGAGATTTCTCCATATTTGACCGTGATATAAACTGGCATAAATTGTATATCATTGGTGTTGATAGCACGATGTGAATCCATAGAAGGTTGAGGTGATTGCGGCGGGTTATAAATGATCCTGTATGAGCCGTGTCAGCAACTCGGCCAATGGTTCCTTCCAACTAGTTGTTTGAAGCTAACCAAACTAGAGTGGCAACGACTTGTACACATGTCCATTGAGCCCTCCAGTGCAAACGGCAGTTGATGATAATTTGCCTCCAATTTGTTGGAAGAAAACCGGCTACCCAAGCAGTGACTTTCTCATACTCAGTAAACAACTCCTGCAGACAGGCGCGGCCCGGCGTGTTGATGTAGACCAGGTCGCAAGAGATGGAAGGTAAAAACGACCGCAGCATCAGAGGTGGCACAGACAGATGAGTCGGCCATGGCATTGTAAGCCTGATGAGGACATGACTACCTTGGATATGACCAAAAATATTGCATATATGCATATTTGTCAGGTGATTTCTAGTGCAAACTATTCAATAATCTATTTATGTTATCCAGAACAAAAATACTTCACACACTTTTGTGTTTTCTCTAATTGCAGGTGTATGGGACATTTGTACAATCCACATATGAAGATAAGGAAGAAAGAGATGTTTATTTGCTGTTCAAAAAGTTCTCTCACGTCACTTTTGGCCCAAGAGAAGATAGAGTCCAAGTCTCTCACGTTCTGGATTCAGATTCAGACTGCACAGACATACCTGACTCAAAACGCACACAAGTTTTTCATACCGACTCCGAATTGGGTGATTCTTTTTTTCTTGGAAACTAGATTTCGTGCACTTTCCAACCCAATTGGAATCACCTTCAAATTCGTCCGGAGCGTTGAGTTGTGGACGAAACAATCTGATGCTGCAGCAGAATCCGAGTCAAACTATAAGTCCAAAGGTGTTACATCACCTCCACTTGGGCCCATTGGCCTTGTACGACCTAGATTTAGTTTTAGGCTGCCTTGGGACATCCTCCCACCTCCTTGGCCGCCACCCCTTGCTCCTATATAAGTAGATCCATCTAGTAGCTTTTTTCCTTGGGATTTGTTTAGTTAAAAGTTAGCCATTGCAACTTCGTGTACTTCGTTTGTGTCCAACGACCAGACCAAGACCGCTTCCGGATCCCCACCATTATCAATACTTCATATATATTTGCAATATTCAGATTGCTTTATCATATTCTTGCTCGTTCTTCGATTGCTTGCAGGAATAGACCTTCGTGGTCAGGCTGACCGTGCTTCCAGCATCGTCAGTAACCTCAGGAGATTGGTTTAACGATTGCTAAGGCGCAACGTCGTGCACGTTTGTAGTCGGATCGT
>NW_025238058.1:0-4407 GCF_018294505.1 Triticum aestivum
GCGAAACTGAAAACTTGTTTAACTGGCATTATCGACAAGTGATAGAAGCCTTGCTTCACTTCTTGTTTCGAAGTTGTCTATGATGCCATTTGAATATCCTACAACAACTTATATATGTAGGAGTCACATAATTTTCAGTGGTTTTTCATAACCTTTTGATTTATTACTTTACATTTTCTCCTCCTTTGAAACTCAGAAATAATTTAAATAGGACATTAGACACAATATTAGAGCCTTTCCATCATTTCATTCATTTGAAACCTTATTAATTAAGCGTCACCGACATATTCCGAAGTCGTTCCCACCATTTCATGCTTCATGAGTTGTCCATGCATCTATATGCACCTCATATAGCAACTTACCTATAGAAATATGATAATTTGGTACATTTTTAACCGTTTTGATTCATCATAGTAGAGTTTCTATTTTGGTGAAACTGAAAACTTGTTTAAATAGCATTATCGACAAGTGATAGAAGCCTTGCTTCATTTCTTGTTTCGAAGTTGTATATGCCGCCATCTGAAAATTCTACAACAACTTATATATGTAGGAGTCACATAATTTTCAGTGGTTTTTCATAACCTTTTGAATTATTACTTTACATTTTATCCACCTTTGAAACTCATAAATAATTTAAATAGGACATTAGACACAATATTAGAGCCTTTCCATCATTTTATTATGCGAGAGTAGTCTCGACCGCCATATGGAAGTCATAGAATACCTTATCCACATAAATTATTCATGTTTAGCACATTTACATAAACTTTTGAATAGTATCATTTAGACATTGCTACAGCATTTGTTCCTTTCAAACTTTGGAAGTAGTATGTTCGACCAGATGGATCTCGTATAACAACTTATAACTAGTAATCATATAATTTCATCACCAATTTTGTTTCCTTTTTATCCATCACTATAGATTTTCACTTCGTTCAAAACTAAAAACTTACTAATTAAGCGTCATCGACATCTTTCAAAATCGTTTCCACCATTTCATGCTTCAAGGGTTGTGCATGTATCTATATGCACCTTAGATAGCAACTTATATATAGAAATATGATAATTTGATACATTTCTAACCTTTTTGATCCATCATGATAGATTCTCTATTTTTGCGAAACTGAAAATTTGTTTAAATAGCATTATCGACAAGTGATAGAAACCTTGCTTCGTTTCATGTTTCGAAGTTGTCTATGCCGCCATTTGAAAATCGTACAACAACTTACATATGCAGGAGTCACATAATTTTTAGTACTGTTTCATAACCTCTTGATTTATTACTTTACATTTTTCTCCTCCTTTAATACTCAGAAGTTATTTATATAGGACATTAGACACATTAGAACAACCTTTCCATCATTCCATTCTTCGAGAGGAGTCTCGACCGCCATGTGGAAGTCACAGAACAACTTATCGACATAAATTATTCATGTTTAGCTCATTTACATAAACTTTTGATCTATTACCGACGACTTTTTATTCGCTAAACAGAAAACTTACTTAAATGGCATCATTTAGACATTTCACCAGCATTTCTTCCTTTCAAGCTTCGGAAGTAGTATGTTTGACCATATGGATCTCGTATGACAGCTTATAACTAGTAATCATATAATTTTATCACCAATTTTGTTCCCTTTTTATGCATCACTACAGATTCACTTTGTTCAAAAATGTAAAATTATTAATTAAGCGTCCTCGACATATTCCGAAATTGTTTCCACCATTTCGTGCCGGAATCGTTTCTACTATTTCATGCTTCGTGGGTTGTCCATGATTTATATGCACCTCATATAGCAACTTACCTATAAAATCTGATAATTTGGTACATTTTTAACCGTTTTGATCCATCATGGTAGATTTTCTATTTTGGCGAAACTGAAAACTTGTTTAACTGGCATTATCGACAAGTGATAGAAGCCTTGCTTCACTTCTTGTTTCGAAGTTGTCTATGACGCCATTTGAATATCCTACAACAACTTATATATGTAGGAGTCACATAATTTTCAGTGGTTTTTCATAACCTTTTGATTTATTACTTTACATTTTCTCCTCCTTTGAAACTCAGAAATAATTTCAATAGGACATTAGACACAATATTAGAGCCTTTCCATCATTTCATTCATTTGAAACCTTATTAATTAAGCGTCATCGACATATTCCGAAGTCGTTCCCACCATTTCATCCTTCGTGAGTTGTCCATGCATCTATATGCACCTCATATAGCAACTTACCCTATAGAAATCTGATAATTTGGTACATTTTCAACCGTTTTGATTCATCATAGTAGATTTTCTATTTTGGCGAAACTGAAAACTTGTTTAAATAGCATTATCGACAAGTGATAGAAGCCTTGCTTCATTTCTTGTTTCGAAGTTGTATATGCCGCCATCTGAAAATTCTACAACAACTTATATATATAGGAGTGACATAATTTTCAGTGGTTTTTCATAACCTTTTGAATTATTACTTTACATTTTATCCACCTTTGAAACTCATAAATAATTTCAATAGGACATTAGACACAATATTAGACCCTTTCCATCATTTTATTATTGGAGAGTAGTCTCGACCGCCATGTGGAAGTCATAGAATACCTTATCCACATAAATTATTCATGTTTAGCACATTTACATAAACTTTTGAATAGTATCATTTAGACATTGCACCAGCATTTATTCCTTTCAAACTTTGGAAGTAGTATGTTCGACCATATGGATCTCGTATAACAACTTATAACTAGTAATCATATAATTTCATCACCAATTTCGTTACCTTTTTATCCATCACTATAGATTTTCACTTCGTTCAAAGCTGAAAACTTATTAACTAAGCGTCATCGACATCTTTCAAAATCGTTTTCACCATTTCATGCTTCAAGGGTTGTGCATGTATCTATATGCACCTTAGATAGCAACTTACATATAGAAATATAATAATTTGATACATTTTTAACCTTTTTGATCCATCATGATAGATTCTCTATTTTTGTGAAACTGAAAACTTGTTTAAATAGCATTATCGACAAGTGATAGAAACCTTGCTTCGTTTCATGTTTCGAAGTTGGCTATGCCGCCATTTGAAAATCCTATAACAACTTACATATGCAGGAGTCACATAATTTTTAGTACTGTTTCATAACCTCTTGATTTATTACTTTACATTTCCTCCTCCTTTAAAACTCAGAAATTATTCATATAGGACATTAGACACATTAGAACAACCTTTCCATCATTCCATTCTTCGAGAGGAGTCTCGACCGCCATGTGGAAGTCACAGAACAACTTATCCACATAAATTATTAATGTTTAGCACATTTACATAAACTTTTAATCTGTTACCGATAACTTTTTATTCGCTAAACAGAAAACTTACTTAAATGGCATAATTTAGACATTCCACCAGCATTTCTTCCTTTCAAGCTTCGGAAGTAGTATGTTTGACCATATGGATCTCGTATAACAGCTTATAACTAGTAATCATATAATTTTATCACCAATTTTGTTCCCTTTTTATGCATCACTACAGATTCACTTCGTTCAAAAATGTAAAATTATTAATTAAGCGTCATCGACATATTCCGAAATCGTTTCCACCATTTCGTGCCGAAATCGTTTCCACTATTTCATGCTTCGTGGGTTGTCCATGATTTATATGCACCTCATATAGCAACTTACCTATAAAATCTGATAATTTGGTACATTTTTAACCGTTTTGATCCATCATGGTAGATTTTCTATTTTGGCGAAACTGAAAACTTGTTTAAATGGCATTATCGATAAGTGATGGAAGCCTTGCTTCACTTCTTGTTTCGAAGTTGTCTATGCCGCCATTTGAAAATCCTACAACAACTTATATATGTAGGAGTCACATAATTTTCAGTGGTTTTTCATAACCTTTTGATTTATTACTTTACATTTTCTCCTCCTTTGAAACTCAGAAATAATTTAAATAGGACATTAGACACAATATTAGAGCCTTTCCATCATTTTATTCATTTGAAACCTTATTAATTAAGCGTCATCGACATATTCCGAAGTCATTCCCACCATTTCATGCTTCGTGAGTTGTCCATGCATCTATATGCACCTCATATAGCAACTTACCCTATAGAAATCTGATAATTTGGTACATTTTTAACCGTTTTGATTCATCATAGTAGATTTTCTATTTTGGTGAAACTGAAAACTTGTTTAAATAGCATTATCGACAAGTGATAGAAGCCTTGCTTCATTTCTTGTTTCGAAGTTGTATATGCCGCGATCTGAAAATTCTACAAAAACTCATTTGAAACAAGTAGTATGTTCGACCATATGGATCTCGTATAACAACTTATAACTAGTAATCATATAATTTCATCACCAATTTTGTTACCTTTTTATCCATCACTATAGATTTTCACTTCCT
>NW_025238059.1:0-2842 GCF_018294505.1 Triticum aestivum
GCGCGAGTGGGCGAGGGCGGCGGCGGGTTCTGTCCGGCGGCGCGGAGGAGCGGGTTAGGGTTTGATCTGCGAAATATTTCGGGAGGGAAGGTGTATATATAGGTAGAGGGAGCTAGGAGACTCCAAATGGAGTGCAGTTTTCGCCCACACGATCGTGATCGAACGACCGAGAGCATAGAGGTGAGTTAGATGTGTTTTGGGCTGTTCGGTGGGGGTTTTGCTGCAACACACAAACGGACTTTGCGGTTACCCGGTTAACCGTTGGAGTACCAAACGACCTCCAAATGGAATGAAACTTGACCGGTGGTATACCAAGGCCACTTGACAAGCCTCGGTCCATTCCGAGAACGTTTAACACCCGCTCACGAAAAGAAACGAAAAGGGATGCGCCGGAGGAGGTGGGAGTGCCGGATTGCAAAACGGACAACGGGGAAAATGCTCGGATGCATGAGACGAACACGTATGCAAATGCAATGCACATGATGACATGATATAAGATGCATGACATGAACAAAATGCAAAACGAAAGACAAAACACGACCACGAAGGGAATATCATAACACATAGCCGAAAATGGCAAGAGTTGGAGTTACAAATACGGAAAGTTACATCCGGGGTGTTACAGCTTGTCATCGGGGTTGTGCATGATTTAAATATTATTTGTGGTGAAGATACAGCCTAGCCAGACTATATGATCTTGTAGGGATAACTTTCTTTGGCCATGTTATTTTGAGAAGACATGATTGCTTTGTTAGTATACTTAGAGAAATCACCAAGTCCCTGAAATCAGAAACATTATGGAGCCTAGTTTGCATGCTTGTGCTAGTCACCACAGAGATCACAAAAATACATGGCATACACCTCTGTAAAGATGGCATGGCATACAACAAAACACATGTAGAGCTCATGCCCATAAGATGCACAGCTTAAATGCAACAAAAATGACAAATCCTCAAGTTCTGATAAGTAACAGCAGATAACAGCAACTAGCACTCTTGCACCAGAGATTTGGGCATCAAGATAGACTCAAATGAACATGGTGCAATGGAACAAAATGAAGAGCATCACGAGACGAACATTTCGATAAATTACACGCGCGAAACGGAGCTATATGCAGAGAGTTATGACGCGATGAACAGAGCATGTTATGTAGAAAATATCGGGACTTGGAGATTTTCGGGGAGGAGAAGTCAACCTCGGCGTTGACTGCATCGAGATCTGGAGCAGCCGACTCGGGCTCGCCGGAACTGCTGCCGCTCGCCGGAGCTAGCTTGGCGAGGGAGGAAGGAGGAGGCGCCGGGGAACGGCGGCGAAGGAGGCGGCGGCGCAGGCGGCGGCGTCGCCCTCGGGCGCGGGCGGCGGGACGACGGAGGGGAGGCGCTCGGCGCCGGCGGAGAGCGGCGGCGGCGCGGGCCAGGCGGGCGGAGGCGCTCGGGCCTCGGCGGCGCGGGGGCGCCGGCTTCGGCGACGGGGCGACGGGCTCGGGGGGCCCGACACGGGCTTCAGTGGGCTTCAGCGGCGCGCGGTGTGCGGCGCCACGTGGCGGCGCGCGGTGTGCGCGCGAGTGGGCGAGGGCGGCGGCGGGTTCTGTCCGGCGGCGCGGAGGAGCGGGTTAGGGTTTGATCTGCGAAATATTTCGGGAGGGGAGGTGTATATATAGGTAGAGGGAGCTAGGAGACTCCAAATGGAGTGCGGTTTTTGCCCACACGATCGTGATCGAACGACCGAGAGCATAGAGGTGAGTTAGATGTGTTTTGGGCTGTTTGGTGGGGGTTTTGCTGCAACACACAAACGGACTTTGCGGTTACCCGGTTAACCGTTGGAGTACCAAACGACCTCCAAATGGAACGAAACTTGACCGGTGGTATACCAAGGCCACGTGACAAGCCTCGGTCCATTCCAAGAACGTTTAACACCCGCTCACGAAAAGAAACGAAAAGGGGTGGGCCGGAGGAGGTGGGAGTGCCGGATTGCAAAACGGACAACGGGGAAAATGCTCGGATGCATGAGACAAACACGTATGCAAATGCAATGCACATGATGACATGATATGAGATGCATGACATGAACAAAATGCAAAATGAAAGACAAAACACGACCACGAAGGGAATATCATAACACATAGCCGAAAATGGCAAGAGTTGGAGTTACAAATACGGAAAGTTACATCCGGGGTGTTACAGCTTGTCATCGGGGTTGTGCATGATTTAAATATTATTTGTGGTGAAGATACAGCATAGCCAGACTATATGATTTTGTAGGGATAACTTTCTTTGGCCATGTTATTTTGAGAAGACATGATTGCTTTGTTAGTATACTTAGAGAAATCACTAAGTCCCTGAAATCAGAAACATTACGGAGCCTAGTTTGCATGCTTGTGCTTGTCACCACAGAGATCACAAAAATACATGGCATACACCTCTGTAAAGATGGCATGGCATACAACAAAACACATGTAGAGCTCATGCCCATAAGATGCACAGATTAAATGCAACAAAAATAACAAATCCTCAAGCTCTGATAAGTAACAGTAGATAACAGCAACTAGCACACTTGCACCAGAGATTTGGGCATCAAGATAGACTCAAATGAACATGGTGCAATGGAACAAAATGAAGAGCATCACGAGGCGAACATTTCGATATATTACACGCGCGAAACGGAGCTATATGCAGAGAGTTATGACGCGATGAACAGGGCATGTTATGTAGAAAATATCGGGACTTAGAGATTTTCGGGGAGGAGAAGTCAACCTCGGCGTTGACTGCATCGAGATCTGGAGCAGCCGACTCGGGCTCGCCGGAACTGCTGCCGCTCGCCGGAGCTAGCTTGGCGAGGGAGG
>NW_025238059.1:2956-4406 GCF_018294505.1 Triticum aestivum
CGGGGCGACGGGCTCGGGGGGGCCCGACGCGGGCTTCAGTGGGCTTCAGCGGCGCGCGGTGTACGGCGCCACGTGGCAGCGCGCGAGTGGGCGAGGGCGGCGGCGGGTTATGTCCGGCGGCGCGGAGGAGCGGGTTAGGGTTTGATCTGCGAAATATTTCGGGAGGGGAGGTGTATATATAGGTAGAGGGAGCTAGGAGACTCCAAATGGAGTGCGGTTTTCGCCCACACGATCGTGATCGAACGACCGAGAGCATGGAGGTGAGTTAGATGTGTTTTGGGCTGTTTGGTGGGGGGGTTTTGCTGCAACACACAAACGGACTTTGCGGTTACCCGGTTAACCGTTGGAGTACCAAACGACGTCCAAATGGAACGAAACTTGACCGGTGGTATACCAAGGCCACTTGACAAGCCTCGGTCTATTCCGGGAACGTTTAACACCCGCTCACGAAAAGAAACGAAAAGGGGTGCGCCGGAGGAGGTGGGAGTGCCGGATTGCAAAACGGACAACGGGGAAAATGCTCGGATGCATGAGATGAACACATATGCAAATGCAATGCACATGATGACATGATATGAGATGCATGACATGAACAAAATGCAAAACGAAAGACAAAACCCGACCACGAAGGGAATATCATAACACATAGCCGAAAATGGCAAGAGTTGGAGTTACAAATACGGAAAGTTACATCTGGGGTGTTACAGCTTGTCATCGGGGTTGTGCATGATTTAAATATTATTTGTGGTGAAGATACAGCATAGCCAGACTATATGAACTTGTAGGGATAACTTTCTTTGGCCATGTTATTTTGAGAAGACATGATTGCTTTGTTAGTATACTTAGAGAAATCACCAAGTCCCTGAAATCAGAAACATTACGGAGCCTAGTTTGCATGCTTGTGCTAGTCACCACAGAGATCACAAAAATACATGGCATACACCTCTGTAAAGATGGCATGGCATACAACAAAATACATGTAGAGCTCATGCCCATAAGATGCACAGATTAAATGCAAAAAAAATGACAAATCCTCAAGTTCTGATAAGTAACAGCAGATAACAGCAATTAGCACTCTTGCACCAGAGATTTGGGCATCAAGATAGACTCAAATGAACATGGTGCAATGGAACAAAATGAAGAGCATCACGAGACGAACATTTCGTTATATTACACGCGCGAAACGGAGCTATATGCAGAGAGTTATGATGCGATGAACAGGGCATGTTATGTAGAAAATATCAGGACTTCGAGATTTTCGGGGAGGAGAAGTCAACCTCGGCGTTGACTGCATCGAGATCTGGAGCAGCCGACTCGGGCTCGCCGGAACTGCTGCCGCTCGCCGGAGCTAGCTCGGCGAGGGTGGAAGGAGGAGGCGCCGGGGAACGGCGGCGAAAGAGGCGGCGGCGCGGGCGGCGGCGTCGCCCTCGGGCGCGGGCGGCGGGACGAC
>NW_025238060.1:0-4406 GCF_018294505.1 Triticum aestivum
CTCAAGTGAAGAAGCCCAAGTCTGGATCTAGGCCTGACAATAAGTGCTTCTACTTCAAAGGGACTGGTCACTGGAAGCGAAACTGCCCCAAGTATTTGGCGGATAAGAAGGATGGCAAAGTGAACAAAGGTATATTTGATATACATGTTATTGATGTGTACCTTACTAGTGTTTATAGCAACCCCTCAGTATTTGATACTAGTTCAGTTGCTAAGAGTAGTAACTCGAAACGGGAGTTGCAGAATGAACAAAACCTAGTTGAGGGCGAGGTGACGATGTGTGTTGGAAGTAGTTCCGAGATTGATATGATCATCATCGCACACTCCCTATACTTTCAGGATTAGTGTTGAACCTAAATAAGTGTTATTTGGTGTTTGCGTTGAACATGAATATGATTTGATCATGTTTATTGCAATACAGTTATTCATTTAAGTTAGAGAATAATTGTTGTTCTGTTTACATGAAAACCTTCTATGTTCATACACCCAATGAAAATGGTTTGTTGGATCTCGATCGTAGTGATACACATATTCATAATATTGAAGCCAAAAGATGCAAAGTTAATAATGATAGTGCAACTTATTTGTGGCACTGCCGTTTAGGTCATATTGGTGTAAAATGCATGAAGAAACTCCATGTTGATAGACTTTTGGAATCACTTGATTATGTGACGCTTGCGAACCATGCCTCATGGGCAAGATGACTAAGACTCCGTTCTCCGGAACAATGGAGCGAGCAACTGACTTATTGGAAATAATACATACTGGTGTATGTGGTCCGATGAGTGTTAAGGCTCACGTCGATAAAAAGTGAGGCAAAGGAAGACTAAAGTAGGAAAAGGAAAGGCAGGTAACCCGAGTCCATCACAATGCCAAATGAAGCCTTAGTTACAAGGATGCGAGATTGAACCACTTATTAAAGAGTAATGAGTGTATATAGCAACAAATGAACCAACCAAGGAAACCTTACCATAGATTGATTGAGACCGATGACAGTACACATACGAAGTTGAACACAATGCATCCACACTACGTGTGTTACTCTAATCAAATAAGATGTTGTCATCAGCGAAGAGGAGATGTGAGATAGGAGGACCAAGTCGGCCTTTCAAACGAGAAAAAACATCTCCTCTTTCTTTGTTTTGATTTTGATATAGAGGAGAGAGAAAGCTGTCATTACAGTCGATCGAGAGCTTTGAGATGGTGCTAAGAAAAGTGGTGGAGATCTGCAACTCCATTGCATGATAGAATAACATGATGTGTGTATCAAGCGAGATGCGTGCTTGGTAATAGGAGTCCGCTGGTAGCCTCGCCAATGGCTGGGTCGCTGGGACACATATGGTGGTGCACGTGCGGCCGTGCACACGAACAACATGTCAACACACCAATAACCAAGTTGTTAGGGAAAAGAGTAAGCTCTTCTAAGGATAGGCTACTTCACGAAGCAGCTGCTGCATAGCAAGGTTTCGCCGTCGCAAGATGCATGGTCACACTAGCAGCAGGTTCTATTCCACGAACGACTCAAGAAATGATAGACGAAGACAGGTCTGAGCCATCGTTCCTTTATTTTTCGGTCTAATCATCTTATTTGTTAACTAAAATTCAACTAATTTCTCGTCTCAATAAAGTTTATCTCAATTAACAGTAAATCTACATGGATGGATGGAATTACCCTTTTCAAAATAATTAGGGGGTGTACCGAAGCAGAAATCAAATAATAATGATCATACGACAGAGATGGTGGACATGTTCGGACCGTAGATTGGTCGTTCATGACGACAGTGAGATGTGGATTTTTTGTTGCGCGGAAAATACTTGTATTACTCAAACAGTTGGATTACAGTCAAATTCACAAAGTTTTATGACCTCATCAGGTCCTGAACCTAACCAAAAAGTTGTGCGGCTCTAAACCCTACCATTACTTGCCATAGAGTGGCTTGTATTGTTTTGAGTGCGACGTATATGAGTAATACTAGTATTCCGATTCAAGCAGTTTCCTTTGGATCCCCTAGATCAAGGAGTTTCCTGACCTATCAATTTCTTAGCTTCTCAACAAGTTGACGGCCTTTTTAGAGTTAATCTTGTTGTTTAGCTGATTACTTCATGTTTATTTGTGTTCGCATGACACTAGTTGTAGTAGTTGACGAAGTCCTAGCTAGTTGCATGTATTAACTCGTGGCAGAGGGGGCGAATCGGCAGAGAGCGCGGCACAAAGGGATAGAGCGTGCAGTGCAGCGGAATGATTGGCAGCCATTTGTTTGTGTATATACATGCATGCGTTGTTAGGATTAGTCAAGTGTGAGCCAACCAACAAAGCACGTCGTTGACATGTGGCACTAACGTGTAGCTAGTGTGGTTGTGTGCCTAATCTGCATAAAGTTTGTTAATACCGGCCGGCTGGATGGATGCTTGTTCTCGCTGGGTCTTGCGGCCATTGTGGAGACGCAATACAAGCCCAGGACCTGTGCATGCGTGTAGTTAGTGGAGACTAATAATCGGATCAGCCGCTCTGTGGCTTCACCGTGTATTGCATGCATGTCTAGGTGCGCGTGTGCATGCTAGGCAACAGGTTAGCCGCGTGAGTGGTGCATGGTGGTTGTTGCTACATGCATCGTGTCCTTGTATAAATAGTTCCCTTTGAGTGAATGGAAAAAGTGTGGTGAGCGCAGCACCAAAGATGTACTAGTCAGTATGTTCATCAAGGACGGAGCCTCTCGGCAAAGCAGCGGCTGGTTTTCTCCTTTGTGTATGTCACCATGTGTGTCTATTCCCATGTGTGTGTGCGTTCTTGTGCTAGTGAGAGAAGAGAGAGTTGTGAGAGACAACGAGAGGTAGAAGAAGAAGGCGCTGCAAGAGGCGGCGCCAACAGGCCTCAAGACAGTCCGATTCTCCAATTATAGGCAGATTACTCCACTGCAAAGCTAATGATACATCTTCAGAGATTGCTGACAGTTCTAACTCAAGAGCATTATCACACGTGCTAAGATGTCGACATGCAGTAAATATGATCCCACCACTTGAGTCTCTGAGCAACATATCGTTTGCCGACGAGCCATCGGAGCGCAGATATGATCCATCTGTATCAACGAAAAAACTAGAGTGCTATTTCACCGTTGTAGCGTCGTTACAGCGTATTTGAAGAGGAAACAGTAAGTTTTAGCAAATTCGGCCGCTACGGCGCTATCATATTATTCCATTCTCTACTAGTGTGAATTCTAACGTCCATTATCTGTTCTCTATCGTTCCAATAGTGCTATGGTGCATCGTGGTTGGTCTAGATTCAGCAAAGGTGCAATCTTTCTAGCTCTATCATGTAAGATTGTAATCTGGTGCTACCAGCAACTGTGAAGTTGACCTCTTAAGTTGAACAATTGTTGCTGTCAATTACTCTACTGCATCTAGGTGTGCCATGATCAGTGGAGGAATTGTGATATACGTATGACATATTTCCTTTAGCTTTCGTGGTGTATTTTTTTCCTTTTTTTATGGGAAGGGTGAGCGGGCTTACTAAGCGATGAGAGATATCCATTGAGGACGTAAGTGAGAGAGATGTAGAGACATGCAAGATAGACACTAGGGGTTGGGACATGTGGCTCGGCCAGGACATCAAAGGATTCTACGTATTTTCCACAAGCATGATCACTACCAATTCTTTAAAAAGAACTGACATTGATAATTGAGTATGACTTCAATTCTTTCTGAAAACGCACATTGATACTTGTGTATGACATGGTGCTAATATTATAGGCCGTACAAGATAAAGCAAGCCACTCATCGAAAAAGTAAAACACATAATTCATTATTCCATTGCCAAATAGTACACTCACTGAAATATTTGTAGATTCATCACACTAATACATATATGAGTAAACAATATAATTCAGGCATGCCCACATAGACTACATAGCATTATTAATGCATGGCGATCGATATCACACTCGCTCACCTTATTCAATTGATTCTAGCCTTTAATAATAAAGGCACTAAAGGTAAAGCCAGCCATGAAAGGCAGGCTAGCTAGCCAACATATGGTGCAGGAGGAACAACCACCCATGTATTAGGCACCGGGCCGACATCGTTGTAAATGATAACGCGTTCTTGGTCTTGTGGCGGTGGGGATGGAGCCTCTCCTGGAGGGAGTACTCGGGCTATTCTGATATCTGGCCTCTCCTGATGGATGATCTGAACTGCTGCATTCAGTTCAGTACCAATCAGACCCGGCCACGATTCAGGCACCGGACCAGGCATGTCTACCCTTATCGCGCTCTAACCCGAGCCTTCCTCCCTTTCGAAACTGTTAATTAACAACAAGCATAAATAATTGAGAAATACATAGATAACCAAGAGAAACATGCATGGTGTTTTGTTTTTATAATAATAATAATAATAATAATAATAATAATAATA
>NW_025238061.1:0-4406 GCF_018294505.1 Triticum aestivum
CAAGCGGAAGCCCAACGTGGGTGTCGGCCACGACCTACCTAATCACCTAAGCCTCCAGTCCAGGTTTATCGCCTATTCAGGTTCCATCCGCAGGGAGTCCGGCCGAGGTTTCCCATACGGCCCCGAACGATGTGAACAGGGTTCCCGAGATACCTAACGGGTATTCGGTACACCCGGCCACGTACCTACCGCATCACAGCCCACCCCTACGGTCAGCGCTGTCCACGGCCTCCAGTAGGCTACAAACACCAGAAACTACTTGCAACTCCTGGACGGAGAACTAGGGTGAATAAGAAGTCGAGAGGGTCCATTGGTTTCGGGCCCAATGCATGGTAGTAGCTGATTCTTAAATCACACATACAGATCTCAGTGCTTAAGGTCGGCTTCAATGAAACAACCCACCATGTACTCCTACATGGCCTCTCATCGATACCTTTACCAAATCGTGTTCACCACACCACTCTCATTACCGACATAAACATTTCAGTCTAGCCCATCCCCCAGATGAACCAGACCTGACACGACTCTAAGCATAGCAGGCATAGCAAGGTAGGAACAACACATACATATGGCTCAATCAACTCCTACACATGCTAGTGGGTTTCATCTAGTTACTGTGGCAATGACAGGTCATGCAGAGGAAATGGGTTCAACTACCGTAGCACACAGCAGTTTGAATCGCGTTGTCTTAATGCAGTAAAAGAGAGCAGGAGCGAGAACATGGGATTGTATCGATATGATCAAATGGTTGGTTGCTTGCCTGATGGTTCGATGCACGGATACGGTTCTTCGCTAGGGTAATCAGGGTACTCCTCGGGAACAGAACCTGTCGCAAAGGACATCGATACACCACATTACCAAACAATATGCAACAATGTGATGCATGCATGAAACATGGCAATATGAGTGTGTTGGGCTAATGCAACTAAAGCCAGAAGGATTTGAACAAATTTGAATCAAAGATTCAAATTTTAAATTCAAATATGGCCTTTTAAAGTGCTTTTTCTTGTTCTGTTTAAAACATCAATTTAACTTGTTTGATCATGCATGAAAATAGTACAGATGGATAGATTGGATTTTTCTGATCATTTTTCATATATAATTTGTCCAATTTGGAGTTACAGAATAAAAGTTATGAATTTTTGAAGTTTAAATAATATTCTGGAATTTCCTGATTTAATTTAAATCCAGAAATATCATTTACTGCGTCAGCCTGACGTCACAGTGACATCAGCAGGTCAACAGGGCTGGCTCGGGTCAAACCTGACGTGTGGGGTCCACACGTCAGTGACACAGGGGCTAATCCCGTGTTGACCCGGGCTGGTTAGCTTTGACTAAGCCCTGGGGCCCACTTGTCAGCGTCAGTAGGTGGTGGGTTAGTGGCTAATTAACTAGGCCACGTCAGCTCGCCGGAGTTCTGGCCGGCGGCGACCATCAGTGCGGCGGCGATAGTGGTTTTGGTCGTTTCGGCCACCAAATGAACCGTGGAGGCCACCGGAGTGAAGCTGAGGACGACCCGCGGCTCTTGGCGGAGTCCGTTGGGGTCGGGGTGGCCGGAGTCGACGGCGGCGAGCTCGGTTGCGGCCGCCGGGGTTCGGTCGTGCACGGGAAGGGTGTTGCAGGGGGTTTGGGGTAGCGTTGGTGCGTGCTACGTGCTCCTAGTGAGATGTGGAGCACGACGGTGAGCTCGGTTGGGCGCTACGGCGACCGTGGCCACGACGGCGTCATCGCCGGCGGCGTGAAGCTTTCGGCCGCGGTGGGGCTAGGGCCTAGGGGTCGGGAGAGAGCAGGGGAGAAGGGGGAAACGGTGGCGTAGCTCACCGCGGTTGCAGTGGGCGTCGAAACGGGCTCGGGGACGCGTCGGAGACGACGAATTTGACGGCGACGATGATCGGAGCCCGAAGAGGGGAACGGCGACGTGGCGGCGATGCAGGGCTTCCGGGGACCCGTGGAGCGGTGGGGAGGAAGAGGGAGTCGAGGCGGAGCTTCTGAGCTGGTCGGGGAAGCGAGGGATGGTCGGAGACGGTGGCTAAGGCGAACGGCGGCGACGGTGAGCTTCGGCCGTGAGAGAGAGAGAGTAAGGGAGAGCCGGGGGAGAGTGAATGGGGTGTCGGCGAGGTCGGGGCGACGACCAGAAGACGATCCACGCGGCGCAACGGCGACCAGGGCGATGCAGAGAGGCTGGGTGGTGCGTGGCGAGCTCGGGCGCGCCATGCTCACCTCCCTGCCTGCTCTGGCGAGGGGAAGCAGCTGGCTGGCACGGGCCAGCACAGTGCTGGGCCGGCTGGCTGGGCCGCACAGGGAGGAGCCCAGGTAAGCTTCTCCCTTTATTTATTTCTGTTTTCTGTTTTTATTTAATAAACTGCAACTTTGTTGAATTAAATAAAATACCTAGGCAACTCCAAAAATCACCAAACTACTCCTGGCTCATAGTTGGATTATTTCCAACATGAAACATTTTAGTTTGGAGATATTTGAGCATTTAAATGTTTTATATTATTTTAAATGCCCAAATTCAAATAGTTATGATTTAATTCAAAAACCCTAGGATGGCCTAGGAAAATGTGCACCACTTTTGGCAGAGGTTCTGAACCAAGGCAAAAATGATGGGCATTTTAGAAGGGCATTTCAGGTTCATTGAAAAATTATTTTAGTAAACCCTAGTTGGTTTCAGAGGGGACTGGGGGTTCTGTCATCCCCATTTCAAGTTTCTGATGAATGAGTAAACATGATGCAACACTCTAATGCATGACTAGCTAGGGTGTGACAACTCACCCCCCACTCAAAAGAATCTCGTCCCGAGATTTGGGTTCCTCCGCGAAGAAGGCGGGATACTCGAGTCGAAGACGATCCTCCCTTTCCCAAGTTGCTTCATCCTCAGAATGGTGCGACCATTGAACCTTGAGAAACTTGATATTATGACGTCGCGTGGTACGTTCGGCTTGATCGAGGATACGAATGGGGTACTCTCGATATGTAAGATTATCTTGGAGATCAAGCGTTTCGTGGTCCACTTCACGGATAGGATCCGAGAAGCAACGCCTGAGTTGAGAAACGTGGAAGACATCGTGAACTCTGGAGAGGTGCGGAGGTAGTTCCAATTGGTAGGCAACTTCTCCTCGTTTGGCAAGAATGCGAAAAGGTCCAATGTAACGAGGAGCCAACTTGCCTTTGATACCGAAACGATGGGTTCCCTTCAGAGGGGTGACCCGAAGGTAAGCCTTCTCGTCAACCTCGAAAGTCATAGCCTTATGTTTTCGGTCATATTGACTCTTTTGACGGGATTGGGCTGTTTTCAACTTTTCACGAACGATACGAACTTGTTCTTCTGCTTCCTGAATCATATCCGGGCCAAAGAATTGTCTTTCCCCGGTCTCTGACCAGTTAAGGGGTGTTCGATATCGCCGTCCATAGAGAACTTCAAAAGGGGCTTTACCCAAGCTAGATTGATAGCTGTTGTTGTAAGCGAATTCGGCAAATGGAAGGCACTTCTCCCAGTCCATTCTGAACGAGATAACAGAGGCTCGAAGCATGTCTTCTAGAATCTGATTGACGCGTTCCACTTGACCACTTGACTGAGGGTGGAAAGCGGTGCTAAAGGAGAGACGGGTTCCCATAGCATTTTGGAAACTTTCCCAAAATCGAGAGGTGAAAAGACTTCCTCGATCCGAATTGATTTCCAAAGGGACACCATGGAGAGACACTATTCGGGAGATGTATAAGTCTGCCAGCTGACTAGCGGTTATACTCTCACGAACAGGTAAGAAATGAGCTACTTTGGAAAGACGATCGACCACGACGAAAATAGCATTATTCCCTCTTTTGGTCCTGGGAAAACCGGTAATGAAATCCATACCAATTTTATCCCATTTCCATTCGGGAATAGCTAATGGTTGAAGGGTGCCAGCAGGCCGTTGATGCTCTACTTTTACACGACGACAGACGTCGCAATTAGCAATATACTGAGCGATTTCTCTCTTCATCCTAGTCCACCAGAACCTCTGGCGTAGGTCCTGATACATCTTAGTACTACCGGGATGAATGGTGAGAGGAGATTCATGAGCTTCCTTAAGGATTAATCGCCTTAGGTTGCGCACTTTGGGAACTACTAGTCGATTCCCGAAGTATACGACTCCTTGATCATTAACGGAGAAACAATTCGCAATTCCTTTCTGAATGTTCCTCTTGATGCGGGAGATTCCCGGATCTACCTTCTGTGCTTTGATAATTTGATCCGTAAGGGTAGGTTTTGCCACCAAGGTGGAGAGAAAACCTTGAGGTACAATGTGAAGGTTAAGCTTCCGAAATTCCTCATGGAGAAGCGGTTGACTTTGTTGTAACATCAGGTTGTTACAATAAGATTTACGACTTAGCGCATCAGCCATGACGTTGGCTTTCCCTGGGGT
>NW_025238062.1:0-4405 GCF_018294505.1 Triticum aestivum
GCAATTCACGTTGATAATATGGTGGAACCCAACGCGTACGCATAGCAGTTTTCAAAGCAGCCCAAGTAGTTGGAATAGGATATAATCTACAATGTTCAGACCACCATACACATGCAAAACTAGTGAAAGCACAAACAGCAGCAGCAACTCGTCTCTCCTCAGGATATTGTAAACATGTAAATCGTTGTTCAGTTTCTAACTCCCAAGTAAGATATATATCAGGAACATATCTACCCTCAAATGGTGGAATATTCAATTTCAGTTTAGGAATATGGACATCATCTCGTACCTGAGGTGGTGGTGCGGGCCTACCATTACGAATATATACCTGAGGTCGACCTGGTGGTGGTGGTGCTGGTGGCTGCACGTAGTTCGGATTTTGATCAACCTCATCCTCATAATCTCCCACATAATCATCATCCTCCTGGGTACCAGCAGCAGCAGTAGCAGGAGCCAAAGAAGCACCAACAGCAGTAGCAGCGGCACCAAAATGTTGTCCTAGCTCAATAGGAACACGCTGTGCTCGTCCATACTGATTCGGAAGGGGGCGTAGTTGTTGTTGTTGCAGAGGTGCGACAGGTGCAGCCGGTGGTGGAAGACGCGCAAGCAGTTCATTAAATCTGTTATCGAGCTTTGTTTCGAACGTCTTCTCAAGGCCAGTA
Source organism: Triticum aestivum (assembly GCF_018294505.1). Classification (NCBI taxonomy): domain Eukaryota; kingdom Viridiplantae; phylum Streptophyta; class Magnoliopsida; order Poales; family Poaceae; genus Triticum; species Triticum aestivum. The sequence continues at coordinate 663 of NW_025238062.1, forward strand.
ATCTTCTCCATGGCCTCTTCAAAATTGTTCAGCACATCTTGCACCTGTTCAGTCATCATTTGCTGAAACTTATCATGAAGCTCCTTGTTCGATAAGTTCTCCCAGTCAATCTCGTCGGCTTGTGATCCTGGCATGGTTAGCAGCAATAGAAACACACAAGAATATGATCCTACAGGCTACTAAGAAGTGGTGGTGGTGTATCACAAATCCGTCAAGCAAATCTCAAATTCTTTCCAGTTCTTACCCAGCAGCAGGCGGTGATCGGCAACCGTTGTAGTCAAAACTCTCAAAGCTTGGATAGAGCGATTACCAGGGAGAGTCAAACGCACGACGTAGATGTATGTGGAGCTGGGAAGGCTTGTAATATGGTAGCAAAAAGGGTCAGCAATAATCAATTCAGAGATGCAAAGTTGAATAAACGCTCAACGACGGTACTGTGCTAGTCCTAGGCTAGACTGTGCTAGAGACGCGAGCCTAGAACACCAATAAAATCACGGCGCGGCACGTAAACAAGGGAAAAGCACACTCTGAAAAAAAAAATCGCTCTTTTTTTTGCGCTCTTTTTTTTTGCGCTGCTTTTTTTTTTGCGGAAAATCACTATAATGGCGAGTGTCTGAAAACTCTTCCTAGATCAAACGGACAGGATGGGCACGAAATTTTTTCGACCAATTTTTTTTTCGACTGCCCGGACCCAAAAACTGGAAACGGGTCAAAAAAAACTTCCTATAATGGCACCTGTCTCAAAACACTCAGAAACACCTAAAAATAGGATAGCCAGAATTTTTTTCGAAAAATGCGTTTTCGAAAAATTTTGGGCCTAAACGGAGCGTGGCTACCCGACTCTTTTTTTTTCCGAAACCTACTCCGGCAAGGAAACACGAATCGGAATCTAGATGGATCTCGAAAACAAACCTAATATGCAAGGAACTCGGATTGGTGGTGGATATATGATGGTGGTAGATGGCAACGGTGGTGGTAGCGGTGGTAGTATATGGATATGGATCGATGGTGGTATATGGACACGGATTGGTGGTGGTATATGGATATGGATTCGGAGCGGTGGCGGATAAGCGGTGGTGGTAGATGGCAGGGGCGATGATGATGGTGCGGCGGCGGCGTGACAACTTATAACCAGAACTCGAAACTTTAAAAGACTAGACTCTAAGACCAGCAACTAGACACGACGATGCAACCGCAAATTCAACAAAGCAAAACCCTAAAAAGATTATGCAAAGGCTCAGATTGGTTCGGATATGATGAACTGATGAGGACATGACTACCTTGGATATGACCAAAAATATTGCATATATGCATATTTGTCAGGTGATTTCTAGTGCAAACTATTCAATAATCTATTTATGTTATCCAGAACAAAAATACTTCACACACTTTTGTGTTTTGTCTAATTGCAGGTGTATGGGACATTTGTACAATCCACATATGAAGATAAGGAAGAAATAGATGTTTATTTGCTGTCCAAAAAGTTCTCTCACGTCACTTTTGGCCCAAGAGAAGATAGAGTCCAAGTCTCTCACGTTCTGGATTCAGATTCGGACTGCACAGACACACCTGACTCAAAACGCACACAAGTTTTTCATACGGACTCCGAATTGGGTGATTATTTTTTTGTTGGAAACTAGATTTCGTGAACTTTCCAACCCAATTGGAATCACCTTCAAATTCGTCCGGAGCGTTGAGTTGTGGACGAAACAATCTGATGCTGCAGCAGAATCCGAGTCAAACTACAAGTCCAAAGGTGTTACATCACCTCCACTTGGGCCCATTGGCCTTGTACGACCTAGATTTAGTTTTAGGCTGCCTTGGGACGTCCTCCCACCTCCTTGGCCTCCACCCCTTGCTCCTATATAAGTAGATCCATCTAGTAGCTTTTCCTTGGGATTTGTTTAGTTAAAAGTTAGCCATTGCAACTTCGTGTACTTCGTTTGTGTCCAACGACCAGACCAAGACCGCTTCTGGATCCCCACCATTATCAATACTTCATATATATTTGCAATATTCAGATTGCTTTATCATATTCTTGCTCGTTCTTCGATTGCTTGCAGGAATAGACCTTCGTGGTCAGGCTGACCGTGCTTCCAGCATCGTCAGTAACCTCAGGAGATTGGTTTAGCGATTGCTAAGGCGCAACGTCGTGCACGTTTGTAGTCGGATCGTGAAAGTCGTCTCCACCAAATCGATAGTTATCATCTCATCGAAAGATCGGGACCCTCGTCTCTATCAAGTGGTATCAGTTTTCAGGTTGCTCGGTGAGAATTTCCAGTTTTCGTAGATTAGATTTATTTTCTTACCTATTGTCCAAGAAAAAGCCACACAAAAAAAAAGTTAGATCTGTTCATCCTTTATCCAAGCCAGTCTGAGCCTTTGCAATTTTCTATTCATTGCTTGCATAGTTGAATTATCGGTTGCATCGTCGTGTAAGTTGCTGGTCTTAGCGTCTAGTTCCTTTAGAGTTTCGAGTTCTGTTCACATTAGTCACGCCGCCGCTGCATCATTATCCCTTCCGCTGTCCAGCATCCCATCTATTAATTTCCACCACGTGCTACGCACTGTTCATTGTCATAATCATAGTTGAGGTCATTCACATCTTCGCCTGATCCAATCTGCATCTTATCTAGTTTGTCTTGAACAAAAAAGATAGAGAAAAAAAAGAGAAAAAAGGAAAAAAAAGAAAAAGAGACAGAAGAAAAAGAAAAAAAAAGCGTGAGAAAAAAAAGAGAGAAGAAAAAAAAATTGGATCTATCTAGAATCAATCTCGTACCTGAATTCGGATTGGAATCTGTTTTGCGCACTGTTCAGTAAAACAGGTGTATCTTCCTCATACGAAGTCCGTTTTGACTCCGTGAGTACTCAAATTGAAGCTAGCGACGAGCCGCATCTAAATAGTTGCAGAAGCTAGTTCAATATTTGACACCTAAAATCGGCTTCTAAATAGGTCTTTTGCCCTCCGAAGTTCATGAACACAGCTCGTTCCAATTTTTCAGGCCAGTTTTAGAATTCTTTGACTCCTCATATCAACTCGGAATTGAGTGATTCTTTTTGCATTGGAAAGCTTGAGTTAATAGCATTCTTTGAAAGAATTTATCAGAAAATTGTCTTAAACTTTTCAAGAGGAAAGTTGGAAAGAGAGTTGTTGTATATCCTGCTTGGCAGTTGTTTTTCATCATTATCTTCACTGCCATTGTGATATTCACTTATATCTTGCTGTCAAGAGCTACTTAGTATCCTTCATTGATGCTAGTTGTGCTACGCCGTGACCTCATTAGTGTTCTAGGCTCGCGTCTCTAGTACGGTCTAGCCTAGGACCAGCACAGTACCGTCGTTGAGCGTTTATTCAACATTGCATCTTTGAATTGATTATTGCTAATCTTTTGCTACCATATATAGCCAACCCAGCTCCACATATTTCTACACCGTGTATACGTACGCTCCCCTGGCAATCGCTTTACACAATATTCGGAGTTACTTGACACCGCTGGTTGCCGATCACCGCCTGCTGCATGGTAAGAACTTGTAAGACATTGATATTTGCTTTACTGTGAGCGTTTTACCACCACATCCTAGTAGTTATAGGAACATTATTTTTGGGTTTTGTTTCTTGTTCTACTAATCATGGCAGGATCCAGAGTCAATTCATGGGCTTTGTCGATCGCGGGAGACGTGCCACCACCTTTGCAAATACCACAACCGTCACGAGAGGTGCACAAACATCCAAATGCACATGA
>NW_025238063.1:0-4405 GCF_018294505.1 Triticum aestivum
TATATATATATATATAATATTATCATATTGTTTCTTGTTTGTTGTTGGTTTGTTGGTGTTATTCGTTGTTGTGTTTTGATGGCTTGATCATATTATGCATATGGTAGAATATATTTATATATACATATCTTTTGGCCCTATTATATCTATAACTCATCTATGCTTGCCCACCAGATGCCGTCGAGTCGTGATACTAGAGGCACTCCTGCAGGAGGAGAAAATAATGGCAATGATGTACCGCCATACATGCAGCAGTTGCTTCAGGGATAAGCTCAGTTGATCCAGTTTCTTACTCAGAACATGGGAAACAAGAACAATAACAACAACAATTCGCTGCCACCGCCACCTGTGGATATGCTTACTAGGTTCTTGAGGTTGAATCCTCAAAGGTTCTCCAGTTCCCCTGAACCTATTGTGGCTGATGATTGGCTCCGTGCAGTCAATAAGAACCTGGATATTGTTGGATGCACAGATGCAGAGAGGGTGAAGTTTGCCTCACATTTGTTGGAGGGTCCTGCCGCGGCTTGGTGGGACAACTTCTTGGTCACTTATCCCATTGCTACTATCACTTGGGTGCAATTTCAGACAGCTTTCTTTGCCGCACATGTGTCTGTTGGTGCTATGAGTCTGAAAAAGAAGGAGTTTCGTAGTTTGCGCCAGGGAGGTCGCACGGTTAATGCTTATGTGGAGGAATTTAATAATCTTGCATGTTATGCTCCTAATGATGTTAACACTGATGCAGCTAGGCAGGAGAAATTCTTGGAGGGCCTAAATGATGACTTGAGCCTTCAGTTGACAGTGGCCACTTTTAGGAATTGCCAGGATTTGATTGATAAGGCTATTGTTCTAGAGGGAAAGCAACAGGCCATAGAGAATCTCAAGAGGAAGTACAACAATAATAACAGGTAATTCAGGACCACAGCAGAAGCCACGCACTTCATATCATGGTAATCAAGGTAATGGGCATATGCCATTACAGTTGTTGGATGATCTTGACAGATGTGACACTTAATAATATTTGTGGGCAACTTAATAAAGGGTAGGTTGGAGTTGATTTTTTGCCAACTCAACCTTGTGTATTTAATTGTAGTAATAAAAGAACTAAATAAAAATTTGACTATTAGGTAGTTATTAGGATAAAATCAGCTTTATGCAAAAATAAACCCTCAAGCCTTCCTTTGTTGTACTATGCACATACATGTAGGTCTGCTATATTATTACTCCTGTGTAACTTGCCAATACATTCAAAGTATTGACCTATATGGCTGCAACTTCTCATGTTGCAGGATTTTCAGAAGAAGAGTAAGGTACCGTTAGGGTCGCGAGTCTGCTCTCAGCATCGCCAGTGGGCTATGATGGGACTCATCATTATTTTCTGCTACTTTCAGCTGTTTGATTGAATAAAGCTAGCCAAGTGCTATGCAGATTGTTTTATTTTATATATTCTGGATCATACGATGTAATAAATGATGCACTTGCTATTCTGGTATTCATCTATACTGTGTGTGCTAGCGAGTTCGATCCAGGGACTAGCACGGTAAGCACAGAGACTCAAATTCTTCAAGATTTGGTTGTTACATATATCGATAACCAGTCCATACCCAATATCACATCCAATCCTTGCGACTCCAGAATTATCAGATCCGAGGGGAAAACATGCCTACCTGTGGGGCATCTGAAAACATCCTTGACTTGCCATATGCTCCACTCCTGGCGAGCTTACTAGCATAGGTGTCCTAAGAACTTTGGTGGGCAACTTATACTTGTCCACAAACCACCTTGATATGTATGAATGTGATGCACCAGTATCAAAAAGAACGATTTAAGTAAATGACTTAAGCAAAATCTTACCTATAACTGCATCTGGCTGCTCTTCAACCTCCTCCGCGCTAATGTGGTTCACTTGTCCCCTGTTGAAAGGGTTGGGCTTCTTCCCAGAGCTTCCATTGCCATTTCCATTCTTTGCTTCAGAACACTCGATGGCGTAGTGTCCATTCTTCCCGCACTTGAAACAAGTAATGTGACTTAGATCCTTCTTGGCGGGTGTTGCTGGATTGGAACGGTTCTGGTTGTTGCTTCCTCCATTCCCATTCCCATTCTTGGAGCCACTATAATTATGCGAACTTCCTCCATTGGAATTATGTCCTCCATGGTTATGGTGAATGTGTCCTCCCAAGTTCGGGGTAAAAGGAGGTCTCTACTAAGCTCCTGAATAGTACTTCCCTTGTCCATACTTCCTCTTGCGGCTATCTATCTGCTATTGCTTCCCTTGAATCATGAGAACTCTATCTAGCAACTCCTGGTAGTTGTTGAATGTTGCCACCATCAACTGCATGCTCACCTCATCATTCAGTCCTTCCAGAAACTTCTCCTGCTTCCCAGCATTTGTAGCTACGTCATCAGGGGCATAACATGCTAACTTACTAAACTCATCCACATACTGGCCCACTGTGCGTCCTCCCTGGAGCAAGTTGCGGAACTCGCGCTTCTTCATGTTCATAGCTCCTGCTGAAACATGGGCAGTGCGGAAAGCCTGCTGAAACTGGTCCCATGTAAAAGTCTCAATGAGGTAAGTGGCTATGAAATTCTCCCACCATGATGATGCGGGTCCATCAAGCTGATGTGCGGCGAAACACACTCTCTTCGCATCTGTGCATCCTGCAGTGGTGAGATCCCTTCCAATCTTGCGGATCCAATCATTTGCACCAATCGGCTTGGTGCTACTAGAGGACACCAGCGGATTCAGCCTTAGGAAACGGGCTAAGTGATCAACAGGTGGTGGTGGTGGTGGGTTGTTGTTGTTGTTGTTGTTGGCTTGGTTCTGATTCTGAACTAGTAGTTGCATCAAGGTATTCTGCTGCTGGATCAACTGAGTGAGCTCCGGTGGGAAAGCAAATCCATTGTCACGTCTCGGAGGCATCTGATGGGTTTAGAAAAGGTGAGAAAATAGAATAGAATGAGGTCTAAAAATAAAACACTACCCATATGCACACGAGACAAACACAATCATATCACACCAATCAATTCAAACGAGGGCTTACAATCGGTCTAACTATAGTTACAAAAGTGCTTGGACTATTCTATATACATGGGGAAATACTGCTACTAATATGGTGGTCGACTAGAAGTTTTGATCGCTGGAAGAATCCATGATATCCGCTCCATCTTCATCAACGTAATCATCATCGCTATCGTCGGGTCAGAATCAGTGTCGTCGATGATGATGTAGTCCTCTGAACAAATGTCCTTGGAATGGTCGTCATCTCCTCCTAGCGCGGGGTCTCCCATGAATACTCCTAGCTTCCTTGTCAGGTCGTCATTCTTTTCCACTAGTATCATCATTTCCTCCTCATATCCGTCGCGTGTAGACTTGAGTTCCTCTTCTAGCTCCATAATCCTGGTCATTGCCTTCTTCAGATCTATCATTCTTGCGCACATCTAGTTTTCCTGGCGATGAATGTGCTGGTTTAACTCCTAGATGAAAGCTGCAATGGACCTGTCCCTCCTGATGCTGATCATATCCCATTGCTCATCTCGGAGCCCATATTTCTGGTAGATAGTGTCCTTAAGATCCTTGTGATAAACTTCTCCAATGCGTCCCATGGCGATGTGGGCTGCCATGCTCTTTGCTAGACTCCAGGCTGGTCCATCGAAGGAAAACTCTATGGGCTCAGTAATTGGAATGAATGTCCTTCCTGGAATTTGAACTCAAATCCTCCAACGCTCTTCTTCTGGTAAAGTGGCGATGTAGGTCTCGGTGAAGCTTGGTATTCCAATGTTTAGGTACCTAGTAACTTCCTTCATGTGTCATCCAAAAGGAGTGTCTTCATCCGATTGTGTAAACTTGTTCCTTGAGTCCGCCATCCTGTAGAGTGGAAAAGGGAGAGGAGTCAGAAATGAGTAGAGAAGAGTGACCTATGGTTTAACTTAGTGGTTGTGTCCTACAGTCAGCATGTGCTCTGATACCATCTTGTAGCGACCGGACCTCAAATAGTCTAGTCTCTGTGCATCAGTGTCATCCCTGGAACGATAATGCTGACACACATAGTACTTGAGGATTTATAACAGAGTCTCAATCACACACTTATTACATCGAAATGTCTCAAGAGAGAACTTATTACAATAATATGGCTTAAGGCCATCTAAATAAGGTAACAGCGGAAGGCTTGGAAGATAAAGTGAGTCCATCAACTCCAACGGCATAGCTGAGTGAACGACAACGACCTATGGCACATTACTCATCGTCTGAAAAGTCTACAGCATGATATGTTGCAGCCCGAAACGGGTCAGCACATAGAATATGCTGGCAGTGTAACCCGAAAGAGCAACGAACAGAATAAATGCTATCACTACATGCATATATGGCTTGTGGAAAGCTCTATGGTTAAAGTTTTGCATAAAGCCA
>NW_025238064.1:0-4405 GCF_018294505.1 Triticum aestivum
AAAATCTAGTCGCATCATCAATCAAAGTCATGAAATATCTCTTTCCACCTTTTGTCAACACACCATTCATGTCACAAAGATCAGAATGTATGAGTTCTAGAGGTGCCAAGTTTCTCTCCTCGGCAGCCTTATGAGGCTTTCGAGGTTGCTTAGATTGCACACAACTATGGCACTTAGAACCTTTGGCAACTGTGAAGTTCGGAATTAAACTCATGCTGGATAGCCGAGACATTAAACCAAAATTAATATGACATAAACGAGAGTGCCAAATACTTGCATCATCATTAACACTAGCACAAATTTGGTTTATTGACTTATTGCAAAAAACTGAAAGAGAAAAGTGGAACAAGCCTCCGCACTCATAGCCTTTTCCTATAAATTGTCCAAATCTTGACACGATTACTTTATTGGACTCTAAAACTATCTTAAATCCATCTCGACATAGAAGGGAGCCGCTAACTAGATTCTTGTTCATAGTAGGGATATGCTGCACGTTCCTTAGTTGCACGATCTTTCCCGAAGTAAACTTCAGATCCACCGTGCCAATGCCACGAACAGAAGCATGTGACCCATTCCCCATTATGACGGAAGAATCCCTTGTGACCTGATAAGAAGTAAACAGGGAGATGTCAGCACACACATGAACGTTAGCACCCGAATCAATCCACCACGAAGATGATTGAAATACTGAAAGCACAATAGGTAAATTACCATACCCATCAGTATTGCTAGCGGTCACCATGTTGACAGTCTTGGAGCTTGTTTTCCCTCTGCGGTCTGCACGTTCAGGGCATTCCTTGGAAAAGTGTCCAGGCTTCCCACAGGCGTAGCACTCTAGCTCAGCCTTGTTGAACTTCTTCTTCTTGAAGGTAGTAGTCTTGGTAGGCTTGTTGAAAACAGGTTTGTTCTTCCCTTTGTTCTTGTTCTGTGGGTACCTCTGCACCATGTTAGCAGTAGGCTGAACCTCACCTCCTTTTTCAGTGATATCTTTAGCCCGAGCTTTTTCTTCAACATCAAGAGATGCAATCAGATTTTCAACTGATATCTCCTGTCTCTTATGCTTCAGAGTTGTGGCGAAATTCCTCCATGAAGGAGGCAACTTTGCAATCATGCACCCAACCACGAATTTGTCGGGTAGAACACATTTAAGGAGTTCAAGTTCCTTCGCAATACACTGTATCTCATGAGCTTGTTCAACCACAGAACGGTTATTCACCATCTTGTAGTCATGAAAACTCTCCATGATGTACAGTTCACTGCCTGCATCTGTTGCACCGAATTTTGCATTCAGTGCATCCCACAGAATTTTTCTGTCGTTTATGTGCATGTACAGATCACACAGACGGTCAGCAAGAACACTCAGAATGCATCCCACAAACATAGTATTGGCTTCCTGAATTTTCTCCGATCTTCGTCGGTCATTCCCTCTGGAGCACCAACACTAGCGTGGAAAACTTTCAGAGCAGTAAGCCAGAGCGTGGTCTTCACCTGCCACCTCTTAAAGTGCACACCGGTAAACTTATCCGGCCTCAGTGCATCAGCGAATCCAGCCATAGTTAACTCAGGAAATTGCCTATAATTAGGTTTTTGGATTGTTGGAATATTAGGCAAGTTCATGATTAATTCCAGTAAATAATTCATGACTAGAAGAGATACTAGCATGCAATAATCTAGCAAACTAGAAGAACAGCAAGACATACATAACAGCAGCAAACACGTAACAATAGTTGTAGAAACAGACATGAACAGAGGATGTTGGACGTACTAATTGTTAGCTATTATGGGTGCGACAGTGTTGATGATGATGTTGGCGACGATCTGCTGCTGACGACGATGAATACGACGATGAGTAGCACCGCCCGACTTGGACGGAAGACGACCCGTGATAACGAATTTGAGCAGTCGCGCACAGCGCTTCCCAAAAACCTAATTCGTCCTCTCCCGGTGCAGGATCGCAAAGACGAACGGTTCCGGAGACCTGCTCTCCCACGCGCCGATGCACGCCGGCGTTTGGGATGGAGTAGACTACGATGGCGGCGCAAGTTGTGAGATGAGGCAAAACCCTAGGTGTTTTTCGGTGTGTCTCTGGCCGCAGCCGGTAGCTGTATATATATTAGGACCAGAGGCGGTATTGTGTCGCGACCACAATCCCAAACCGACTCGGTTTTTAATTCGTATAGTTACCGGACAAGAAATCAAAAACTTGTCTGCCAGGCGAGGCGAGCGAGCGCGCGTGTGGTTTTCCCTTTCTCTTCTCACACACCACTTAGAGTGGTGGAGAGAACCCACTATATAAAGAGGTCCAACTCTTTTTCAACTTCCAAGGTAGGACTAAACTTAGCACCACCACTTGTCATTTTACACATGGGCTTTGAAATTTCAGAAATTGCTATGGGCCTAGCCCATTAATTCTAACAACTCGGACTATATACTCATGAAATAAAGTCGATCGATTGCCTCACCTTTAATAAAGTTGGAGCAGTGGGGTCAACCGTTTACGTTTTAAAATAAAAGGTCGATAGAGACTCGTCGATATATGCTGCGCCCCGTCTCAGTCCCACGTACAGAAATTGTGAAAGTCGGCACGCAGCATGTCGGATACCCCTTAATTAGTAATGTATGAGTCAGAAATTAAGTTCTTGAGAGGATTTGCTTCTGCGCATTAAAAATATTTTTTGGCGAATGTTATATTTTTGAAAAAAAATGATGGGTTTATTGTCAAATTCAAATGCTACTTGCAAGTTTTTGAAGGGAAAGCTTAAGCATTTTGACCTGTGTAAAAAAATGTTATCTCCAAATGTTAGATTTAATGTTATTTTTTCATGGACGAAGCATTGCTATCTCATTTCGCATGAAACTTTTCAAGCGCACTTGTTACGCTAACAAGAAGATCTATACAAGAAAATCAGAGTATATGCACTCCAGAGCCAAAGCTGACATCCTGAGAGCTCGTATGAGATTCTTATTTGGAAACCAGGACAAACACACAGGCGCGGTTGCGGCTAGCATTATTTGGTTCACAAATGGTGGAAACCACCACCACCGGCCACCGTCGCCAGCGACTGCAAAATATTTCACAGAAAAGAAGACAGCAGCAGCAGCACCATGAGGGTGAGATGGACGATCACCGGCGTACTGATCGCTCGCTCAGCATATCCCTTTTCTCGTGCTGATAAGGCTGGGTTTAAAGCCTAGGCCAACGGCAGGCAATAAGTTGTGTTTCCATTTGTGGCCTCACTCACACACCCACACTGCCTTCCTTCATAGTTGAGTCTCCACCTAGTCTTGTCTCGGGCCGGCTGTGTCGGTGGTGCTCGGTGCCGGTGGCGCTGTCACTTTTCATGTCGATGCGCCCGTGCCGCACATACATACTTGAACGCGCTTGTTCGGAGAGCACAGAAATTATCACGCGCCAGCGCACCGAATCCATCAGGATTGTCGTTGCCGCAGCCCTCTCTCTCTCTGGACGAAGGTAGAAGATGAAGGTAGAAGCACAGAATTTTTTCCGGCCACACGTACAGCCCTTTTCTCACTTGTATTCTTCTTACCAAAGCAACCAGCTTACAAGTCTTTAAGTAGCCTCACGCATGCATGCATAGCCGGTCCACCATGCTGGCCACTAGCAGCATGATCCACACGACCTGGCGTTCAACTAACGAGCCCACGATTCTAGCTACTGGCTAACTACATGCACGCCACACTCCACGATTCTAGCTACTGGCTAACTACATGCACGCCGCACTCAGGTGCTTGAGGCGAACGCTTCGGCCGCGCACAACGGACGGCTAATCCACCTAGCTAGCTAGCTCGACCGGCTGTAGCACCACGCCACACATGCACACACACGCTACACACACACACATCACCGCTGCGTTCCACACATCCCGCGCGCACTTGACGCGCCCGACAAGCCCGACCGCATCCGTGCGTCCCCCACGTCCCGCGCACACCTGACACGTCCGACGAGTCCGACCGCACCAGACGCCGTGGCTTATTCCAACAAGGATGGCCGGCCGGCGGGGCCTAGCTAGGCTGACGGTTATGTCGATTGCATATCACTCAGACTATATGGTAGTGGACTTGCCTTTCTCCCGGCAAAAGAAAAGAAGTGGATGATGTTCTTCGACTCGGACATATCAACTAACAACTTAAGCTAAGCAACGACCTTAATGATGTGATGCTGAAAGCACACGTGGCCAGAGATTACAGGATTTTGGGTCTGTCGATCTATTACAAGCATCTCTTGCAGATCCCGTAAACAGGGCAATCTGACATAATAATCGTCAGCTCACGGATGTGGGCGATTTTGCCAGCCCAAAAGATCTCACAAAATTGGCCATCCCCAAAAAATATTGCCGGATCCTGCATACCTTGGGTCGTTTCCGCCATATCTACGAGATTTGCC
>NW_025238065.1:0-4405 GCF_018294505.1 Triticum aestivum
TGGCTTTATGCAAAACTTTAACCATAGAGCTTTCCACAAGCCATATATGCATGTAGTGATAGCATTTATTCTGTTCGTTGCTCTTTCGGGTTACACTGCCAGCATATTCTATGTGCTGACCCGTTTCGGGCTGCAACATATCATGCTGTAGACTTTTCAGACGATGAGTAATGTGCCATAGGTCGTTGTCGTTCACTCAGCTATGCCGTTGGAGTTGATGGACTCACTTTATCTTCCAAGCCTTCCGCTGTTACCTTATTTAGATGGCCTTAAGCCATATTATTGTAATAAGTTCTCTCTTGAGACATTTCGATGTAATAAGTGTGTGATTGAGACTCTGTTATAAATCCTCAAGTACTATGTGTGTCAGCATTATCGTTCCAGGGATGACACTGATGCACAGAGACTAGACTATTTGAGGTCCGGTCGCTACAAGATGGTATCAGAGCACATGCTGACTGTAGGACACAACCACTAAGTTAAACCATAGGTCACTCTTCTCTACTCATTTCTGACTCCTCTCCCTTTTCCACTCTACAGGATGGCGGACTCAAGGAACAAGTTTACACAATCGGATGAAGACACTCCTTTTGGATGACACATGAAGGAAGTTACTAGGTACCTAAACATCGGAATACCAAGCTTCACCGAGACCTACATCGCCACTTTACCAGAAGAAGAGCGTTGGAGGATTTGAGTTCAAATTCCAGGAAGGACATTCATTCCAATTACTGAGCCCATAGAGTTTTCCTTCGATGGACCAACCTGGAGTCTAGCAAAGAGCATGGCAGCCCACATCGCCATGGGACGCATTGGAGAAGTTTATCACAAGGATCTTAAGGACACTATCTACCAGAAATATGGGCTCCGAGATGAGCAATGGGATATGATCAGCATCAGGAGGGACAGGTCCATTGCAGCTTTCATCTAGGAGTTAAACCAGCACATTCATCGCCAGGAAAACTAGATGTGCGCAAGAATGATAGATCTGAAGAAGGCAATGACCAGGATTATGGAGCTAGAAGAGGAACTCAAGTCTACACGCGACGGATATGAGGAGGAAATGATGATACTAGTGGAAAAGAATGACGACCTGACAAGGAAGCTAGGAGTATTCATGGGAGACCCCGCGCTAGGAGGAGATGACGACCATTCCAAGGACATTTGTTCAGAGGACTACATCATCATCGACGACACTGATTCTGACCCGACGATAGCGATGATGATTACGTTGATGAAGATGGAGCGGATATCATGGATTCTTCCAGCGATCAAAACTTCTAGTCGACCACCATATTAGTAGCAGTATTTCCCCATGTATATAGAATAGTCCAAGCACTTTTGTAACTATAGTTAGACCGATTGTAAGCCCTCGTTTGAATTGATTGGTGTGATATGATTGTGTTTGTCTCGTGTGCATATGGGTAGTGTTTTATTTTTAGACCTCATTCTATTCTATTTTCTCACCTTTTCTAAACCCATCAGATGCCTCCGAGACGTGACAATGGATTTGCTTTCCCACCGGAGCTCACTCAGTTGATCCAGCAGCAGAATACCTTGATGCAACTACTAGTTCAGAATCAGAACCAAGCCAACAACAACAACAACAACAACCCACCACCACCACCACCTGTTGATCACTTAGCCCGTTTCCTAAGGCTGAATCCGCTGGTGTCCTCTAGTAGCACCAAGCCGATTGGTGCAAATGATTGGATCCGCAAGATTGGAAGGGATCTCACCACTGCAGGATGCACAGATGCGAAGAGAGTGTGTTTCGCCGCACATCAGCTTGATGGACCCGCATCATCATGGTGGGAGAATTTCATAGCCACTTACCTCATTGAGACTTTTACATGGGACCAGTTTCAGCAGGCTTTCCGCACTGCCCATGTTTCAGCAGGAGCTATGAACATGAAGAAGCGCGAGTTCCGCAACTTGCTCCAGGGAGGACGCACAGTGGGCCAGTATGTGGATGAGTTTAGTAAGTTAGCATGTTATGCCCCTGATGACGTAGCTACAAATGCTGGGAAGCAGGAGAAGTTTCTGGAAGGACTGAATGATGAGGTGAGCATGCAGTTGATGGTGGCAACATTCAACAACTACCAGGAGTTGCTAGATAGAGTTCTCATGATTCAAGGGAAGCAATAGCAGATAGATAGCCGCAAGAGGAAGTATGGACAAGGGAAGTACTATTCAGGAGCTTAGTAGAGACCTCCTTTTACCCCGAACTTGGGAGGACACATTCACCATAACCATGGAGGACATAATTCCAATGGAGGAAGTTCGCATAATTATAGTGGCTCCAAGAATGGGAATGGGAATGGAGGAAGCAACAACCAGAACCGTTCCAATCCAGCAACACCCGCCAAGAAGGATCTAAGTCACATTACTTGTTTCAAGTGCGGGAAGAATGGACACTACGCCATCGAGTGTTCTGAAGCAAAGAATGGAAATGGCAATGGAAGCTCTGGGAAGAAGCCCAACCCTTTCAACAGGGGACAAGTGAACCACATTAGCGCGGAGGAGGTTGAAGAGCAGCCAGATGCAGTTATAGGTAAGATTTTGCTTAAGTCATTTACTTAAATCGTTCTTTTTGATACTGGTGCATCACATTCATACATATCAAGGTGGTTTGTGGACAAGTATAAGTTGCCCACCAAAGTTCTTAGGACACCTATGCTAGTAAGCTCGCCAGGAGTGGAGCATATGGCAAGTCAAGGATGTTTTCAGATGCCCCACAGGTAGGCATGTTTTCCCCTCGGATCTGATAATTCTGGAGTCGCAAGGATTGGATGTGATATTGGGTATGGACTGGTTATCGATATATGTAACAACCAAATCTTGAAGAATTTGAGTCTCTGTGCTTACCGTGCTAGTCCCTGGATCGAACTCGCTAGCACACACAGTATAGATGAATACCAGAATAGCAAGTGCATCATTTATTACATCGTATGATCCAGAATATATAAAATAAAACAATCTGCATAGCACTTGGCTAGCTTTATTCAATCAAACAGCTGAAAGTAGCAGAAAATAATGATGAGTCCCATCATAGCCCACTGGCGATGCTGAGAGCAGACTCGCGACCCTAACGGTACCTTACTCTTCTTCTGAAAATCCTGCAACATGAGAAGTTGCAGCCATATAGGTCAATACTTTGAATGTATTGGCAAGTTACACAGGAGTAATAATATAGCAGACCTACATGTATGTGCATAGTACAACAAAGGAAGGCTTGAGGGTTTATTTTTGCATAAAGCTGATTTTATCCTAATAACTACCTAATAGTCAAATTTTTATTTAGTTCTTTTATTACTACAATTAAATACACAAGGTTGAGTTGGCAAAAAATCAACTCCAACCTACCCTTTATTAAGTTGCCCACAAATATTATTAAGTGTCACATCTGTCAAGATCATCCAACAACTGTAATGGCATATGCCCATTACCTTGATTACCATGATATGAAGTGCGTGGCTTCTGCTGTGGTCCTGAATTACCTGTTATTATTGTTGTACTTCCTCTTGAGATTCTCTATGGCCTGTTGCTTTCCCTCTAGAACAATAGCCTTATCAATCAAATCCTGGCAATTCCTAAAAGTGGCCACTGTCAACTGAAGGCTCAAGTCATCATTTAGGCCCTCCAAGAATTTCTCCTGCCTAGCTGCATCAGTGTTAACATCATTAGGAGCATAACATGCAAGATTATTAAATTCCTCCACATAAGCATTAACCGTGCGACCTCCCTGGCGCAAACTACGAAACTCCTTCTTTTTCAGACTCATAGCACCAACAGACACATGTGCGGCAAAGAAAGCTGTCTGAAATTGCACCCAAGTGATAGTAGCAATGGGATAAGTGACCAAGAAGTTGTCCCACCAAGCCGCGGCAGGACCCTCCAACAAATGTGAGGCAAACTTCACCCTCTCTGCATCTGTGCATCCAACAATATCCAGGTTCTTATTGACTGCACGGAGCCAATCATCAGCCACAATAGGTTCAGGGGAACTGGAGAACCTTTGAGGATTCAACCTCAAGAACCTAGTAAGCATATCCACAGGTGGCGGTGGCAGCGAATTGTTGTTGTTATTGTTCTTGTTTCCCATGTTCTGAGTAAGAAACTGGATCAACTGAGCTTATCCCTGAAGCAACTGCTGCATGTATGGCGGTACATCATTGCCATTATTTTCTCCTCCTGCAGGAGTGCCTCTAGTATCACGACTCGACGGCATCTGGTGGGCAAGCATAGATGAGTTATAGATATAATAGGGCCAAAAGATATGTATATATAAATATATTCTACCATATGCATAATATGATCAAGCCATCAAAACACAACAACGAATAACACCAACAAACCAACAACAAACAAGAAACAATATGATAATATTATATATATATATATA
>NW_025238066.1:0-4404 GCF_018294505.1 Triticum aestivum
TATATCATCAAAATAGACTACCACAAATCGTCCAATGAAAGCACGTAAAACTTCGTTCATTAGTCTCATGAAAGTACTAGGCGCATTAGTTAACCCAAAAGGCATGACTAACCACTCATATAATCCAAACTTAGTTTTAAATGTTGTTTTCCATTCATCTCCCAATTTCATACGAATTTGATGGTATCCACTACGCAAATCAACTTTGGAGAATATTGTAGAGCCACTCAATTCATCAAGCATATCATCTAGCCTAGGAATAGGATGACGATAACGAATAGTAATATTATTAATGCCTCTACAATCAACACACATACGTGATGTACCATCCTTTTTCGGCACTAGAATAATAGGAACAGCACAAGGACTAAGGGATTCGCGTATATAACCTTTGTCGAGAAGCTCTTGTACTTGACGCATAATCTCCTTCGTCTCCTCTGGATTGGTACGGTAAGGTGCACGGTTTGGCAGTGAAGCACCGGGAATTAAGTCAATCTGATGCTCAATCCCTCGAATAGGCGGTAATCCCGGTGGCACGTCTTGTGGAAAAACGTCAGCGAACTCCTGCAAAATGTTAGTGACAGCAGGAGGCAAAGAGGAAGGCACGTCCTCGAATGAAAATAATGCCTCTTTGCACACAAAAGCATAGCAAACAGATTTGCTGAAATCTAGCTCATCAATATCAGATTTGGTGGCAAATAAACATGCACTTTTCAATTTAATTTCAGAAGCAACACTAGATGGTTTATTATTATGCTTCATTTGTTGCTCAAATTCTTTTGCGACAATCTGATTTTCACTCTTATTCTTCTCCTGTTGTGCTTTATTAGCTCTATTAATATCATCTTTCAAAATGGAATCAGGAGTCATAGGAAGCAAAGTAATATTTTTATCCTTATGAACAAGAGTATAGTGATTGTTTCTACCATGGTGTACAGAATTTTTATCAAATTGCCATGGTCTACCAAGTAATAAGGAACATGCTTGCATAGGTACCACATCACAATCAACATAATCAGCATATGTAGAGATACTAAAATGCACACGAACAGTACGTGTTACCTTAACCTTGCCGCTGTTGTTGAACCATTGGATGTAGTAAGGATGTGGATGTGGTCTTGTGGTGAGAGAAAGCTTCTCCACCATCTCCATGCTAGCCAAGTTGTTGCAGCTCCCTCCGTCTATGATGACGCGCACAGAACGTTCCTTCACAACTCCCTTGGTATGGAACAAATTGTGCCTCTGATTTTGCTCAGCTTGTGTGACCTGCACACTCAAAACACGTTGAGCAACTAAACATTCATACCTGTCAGCGTCTTCAGGAGCCATGTATTGCGTCTCATGATCAGAATCATCTCCACCATGTTCTTCACGTGTAATAAGAGCCAAAGTTTCCTCATCATAGTCACTAGCTTACTCATATCCACCATCCGCGGTAGCAATCATCACACGCGGAGATTTGCATTCTCTCGCATAATGACCTCCTCCCTTACAACGACGACAAATAATATAACTTGTTTGCCCTGTTGATGCTATGGAAGAAGAAGAACGCTGTGTAGGCCCCGCAGGTGCGCTCTTGACAGATAATGGTGGTTGTGCCTGTTTTCTTGTATCACGGCTGGAGGTGGCACCTGATGGAAGTGCTGGTGCAGTTGAAGTAGAAGATGCACGTGGTGTCCATGATGAAGGTCGGCCTGCAGAAAAGTTAGTTCGCCCCAATGCTTGTCGATCCTGCACTTCACGTTCAGCTTTACAAGCAAGATGGAATAAACGAGTGATATTAGTATACTCCTTATAGTCTAGAATGGTCTGAATCTCTCTATTTAATCCACCCAGAAAACGTGCAAGCATAGCTTCATTCTCCTCAACAATACCACATCTAATCATGCCAGTTTGTAATTCCTGATAATATTCTTCTACAGAATTTTTTCCTTGTCTTAAACGCTGCAATTTTTGAAGCAATTCACGTTGATAATATGGTGGAACCCAACGCGTACGCATAGCAGTTTTCAAAGCAGCCCAAGTAGTTGGAATAGGATATAATCTACAATGTTCAGACCACCATACACATGCAAAACTAGTGAAAGCACAAACAGCAGCAGCAACTCGTCTCTCCTCAGGATATTGTAAACATGTAAATCGTTGTTCAGTTTCTAACTCCCAAGTAAGATATATATCAGGAACATATCTACCCTCAAATGGTGGAGTATTCAATTTCAGTTTAGGAATATGGACATCATCTCGTACCTGAGGTGGTGGTGCAGGCCTACCATGACGAATATATACCTGAGGTCGACCTGCTGGTGGTGGTGCTGGTGGCTGCTCGTAGATCTGATTTTGATCAACCTCATCCTCATAATCACCCGCATACTCATCATCCTCCTGGGTACCAGCAGGAGCAGTAGCAGGAGCCAAAGAAGCACCAACAGCAGTAGCAGCGGCACCAGAAGTTTGTCCTGTCTCAATAGGAACACGCTGTGCTCGTCCATACTGATTCGGAAGGGGGCGTAGTTGTTGTTGTTGCAGAGGTGCGACAGGTGCAGCCGGTGGTGGAAGACGCGCAAGCAGTTCATTAAATCTGTTATCGAGCTTTGTTTCGAACGTCTTCTCAAGGCCAGTGATCTTCTCCATGGCCTCTTCAAAATTGTTCAGCACATCTTGTACCTGTTCAGTCATCATTTGCTGAAACTTATCACGAAGCTCCTTGTTCGATAAGTTCTCCCAGTCAATCTCGTCGGCTTGTGATCCTGGCATGGTTAGCAGCAATAGAAACACACAAGAATATGATCCTACAGACTACTAAGAAGTGGTGGTGGTGTATCACAAATCCGTCAAGCAAATCTCAAATTCTTACCAGTTCTTACCCAGCAGCAGGCGGTGATCGGCAACCGTTGTAGTCAAAAACTCTCAAAGCGTGGATAGAGCGATTACCAGGGAGAGTCGAACACACGACGTAGATGTATGTGGAGCTGGGAAGGCTTATAGTATGGTAGCAAAAAGGGTCAGCAATAATCAATTCAGAGATGCAAAGTTGAATAAACGCTCAACGATGGTACTGTGCTGGTCCTAGGCTAGACTGTGCTAGAGACGCGAGCCTAGAACACCAACAAAATCACGGCGCGGCACGTAAACAAGGGAAAAGCACACTCTGAATTTTTTTTTTCGCTCTTTTTTTTTGCGCTCTTTTTTTTTGCGCTGTTTTTTTTTTGCGAAAAATCACTATAATGTCGAGTGTCTCAAAACTTGTCTTAGCTCAAACTGACAGGATGGGCACGAAATTTTTTCGACCAATTTTTTTTTTTTGACTGCCCGGACCCAAAAACTGGAAACGGGTCAAAAAAAAACTTCCTATAATGGCACCTGTCTCAAAACACTCAGAAACACCTAAAAATAAGATAGCCAGAATTTTTTTCGAAAAATGCGTTTTCGAAAAATTTTGGGCCTAAACGGAGCGTGGCTACCGGACTCTTTTTTTTTTCCGAAACCTACTTCGGCAAGGAAACACGAATCGGAATCTAGATGGATCTCGAAAACAAACCTAATATGACAAGAACTCGGATTGGTGGTGGATATATGGTGGTAGATGGCAGCGGTGGTGGTATATGACAGCTGTGGTGGTATATGGATACGGATTCGAAGCGGTGGCGGATAAGCGGTGGTGGTAGATGGCAGGGGTGATGATGATGGTGCGACGGCGGCGTGACAACTTATGACCAGAACTCGAAACTCTAAAAGACT
The DNA here is from genome assembly GCF_018294505.1 of Triticum aestivum. NCBI lineage: Eukaryota > Viridiplantae > Streptophyta > Magnoliopsida > Poales > Poaceae > Triticum > Triticum aestivum. The sequence continues at coordinate 3,739 of NW_025238066.1, forward strand.
AGACTCTAAGACCAGCAACTAGACACGATGATGCAACCGCAAATTCAACAAAGCAAAACCCTAAAAAGATTATGCAAAGGCTCAGATTGGTTCGGATATGATGAACTAACCCTAATTTTTTTTGTGTGGCTTTTTCGTGGACTGTAGGTATGAAGAACAGACTCGATCTAAACGACGAAAAACTGTAAAATCTCACCGAGCAACCTGGAAATCTGATACCACTTGATAGAGGCGAGGGTGTCCCAATCTTTCGATGAGATGGTGGATTTCGCTTTGGTGGAAGTCGACTTTGACGATCCGACTACGAACGTGCGAGGACGTCGCGCCTTAGCAATCGCTAAACCAACTCCGAGAGGTTATTGACCACGCCGGAGCACGATCAACCTGACCACGAGGGTCTGTTTCCTGCGAGCAAACGAAGAACAAGCAAGAAACTAAGATTGCAATCTGGATATTGCGAATATAAGATGAAAGCTTTATTGATCAAGGTGGGGTTCTGTGACGCCTTTGTCTGGTCGTTGAACACAAACGAAGTACGCGAAGTTGCAGCTATGGCGAACTTTTAATCTAAACAAAACCCAAAGTCTAAACGATGCCCTAAGGGCTGTATATATGGAGGAAGAGGGGGGAATTTCGTGGCCCTTGGTGGAGGGGTCCGAAATCAAC
>NW_025238067.1:0-4404 GCF_018294505.1 Triticum aestivum
GTAAGAAAACATAACTCATTATGTTGTCTTCCTTGTCCAACCTCAACTCTTTAGCATGTCATATTTTAATGAGTGCTCCCAATCATAAGATATGTCAATGATAATATATCTATATGTGAAACCTCTCTTTCCTTATTACTTCCTATTAATTGCAACGGTGACCAAAGCTATATTTGCCAACTCCCAACAACTTTTAATCATCATACTCTTTTCTATGTGAAGTCATTACTCTCAATAAGATCAATATGAACTATTTGTTTCTTTTTATTCTTTTTCTTCTTTCTATTCACCCAAGATCATGGCAAAATAATCAAGCCCTTGACTCAACACTAATCTTTATTATATAGATAGCTCACGGACTCGATTGCATAGAGGGATCATAAAGCGAAACTCAAAACTAGATCATGCCAAGACTTTATTCTACTAAATCAAGATACTACTAAAAGGATCGAACTACGAAAAAGGTAAAGATAGGAGTTGTGATGGTGATACGATACCAGGGCCCCTCCCCCAAGCTTGGCAGTTGCCAAGGGGAGTGCCCATACCCATGTGATTATTTCTTCGGAGGTGATGGAGGTGGTGATGATGACGGTGGATAATCGCACATCGAGCGCAAAAGCTCCTCCAACTTGCAGATAATGCCCTTGAGCCCAGCAATATGATCTTTCAACAAAATATTCTCCTCTGTGAGATACTTGTTCTGTATGCGAACTAACTCAATCATCTTGAAAGCTTCAATCTCTGTTGGAGTGAAAAGCTTAGGTAAAGGTTGAGGGGTGTCTTCTTCTTTCACCATCGGAGCTTGAGCATCAATGGCCTTGTTGATCTCTTCTGGTTCTTCTCTTTTCAACTCTATCTTCAAAAGCCAAGCATCCTTTTGTTCGTTGTTGGAGGAGGGAGAAATCATGGTGCTCTAAATCTGCAACAGAAACAGCTCGAAACGAAAACAGAGGATATTTGCGTGATATGAGAGTCAAAACCTTCGGGAGAATATATAATGAATTTTTACCGACAAAAATACGTATCGTGCAAGAAAACGGAGTCTGGAGGGCGCACGAGGTGCTCACGAGGTAGGGGGAGCGCCCAGGGGGGTAGGGCGCGCCCTCCACCCTCGTGGAGGCCTCGTGTCCTCACCGGTCCGCCACTTATTTTTCTATTTTTCTAAATATTTCAAAACGGAGAAATATTGCCTTAAAAATTGTTTTGGAGTCGATTTACTTACCGTACCACATACCTATTCCTTTTCGGAGTCTGAAACGGTCTGGAAGGTGTCCCTTGTGTATTCCTCCGGGGTTACGGTTTCAATAATATTGGTTTCAACATTTATGGGATTACCTGAGATATAATGTTTGATTCTTTGAACGTTTACCACCTTCGGATTTGTGCCTTCAAAGTTGTTGATTTTTATGGCACCGGAATGATAGACCTCCTCGATAACGTAGGGACCTTCCCATTTGGAGAGAAGTTTTCCTGCAAAAAATCTTAAACGAGAGTTGTATAGCAATACATAATCACCTACATTAAACTCACGCTTTTGTATCCTTTTGTCATGCCATCTTTTAACTTTTTCTTTAAACAACTTGGCATTTTCATAAGCTTGGGTTCTCCATTCATCAAGTGAGCTAATATCAAATAACCTTTTCTCACCGGCAAGTTTGAAATCATAGTTGAGCTCTTTAATAGCCCAATATGCCTTATGTTCTAGTTTGAGAGGCAAGTGACATGCTTTTCCATAGAGCATTTTATACGGAGACATACCCATAGGATTTTTATATGCAGTTCTATAGGCCCATAATGCATCATCAAGTTTCTTGAACCAATTCTTTCTAGACCTATTAACAGTCTTTTGCAAAATTAATTTGAGCTCTCTATTGCTCAATTCTACTTGACCACTAGACTGTGGGTGATATGGAGATGCAATTCTATGATTAACGTTATATTTAGCAAGCATTTTACGGAAAGCACCATGAATAAAGTGTGAACCACCATCAGTCATTAAATATCTAGGGACTCCGAACCTCGGAAAAATAACTTCCTTAAGCATTTTAATAGAAGTGTAATGATCAACACTACTAGTTGGAATAGCTTCTACCCACTTAGTAACGTAATCAACAGCAACTAAAATATGTGTATATCCATTAGAGGCAGGAAAAGGTCCCATATAATCAAAGCCCCAAACATCAAATGGTTCAATAACAAGTGAATAGTTCATAGGCATTTCTTGACGTCTACTAATATTACCAATTCTTTGACATTCATCGCAAGACAAAACAAACTTACGAGCATCCTTGAAGAGAGTAGGCCAATAAAAACCGGATTGCAATACCTTATGTGCAGTTCTATCTCCAGTGTGGTGTCCTCCATAAGCTTCGGAGTGACACTTGCGTAGGATCTGTTCCTGTTCATGCTTAGGTACACAAAGTCTAATAACACCATCTACTCCTTCTTTATAAAGATGTGGGTCATCCCAAAAGTAATGTCGCAAATCATAGAAAAACTTTTTCTTTTGTTGGTATGTGAAGCTAGGTGGTATAAATTTAGCGACAATATAATTAGCATAATCAGCATACCATGGAGTGCTACGAGAAGTGCTTATGACATTTAATTGCTCATCAGGGAAGCTATCATCAATAGGTAGTGGGTCATCAAGAACATTCTCTAACCTGGATAAGTTATCTGCAATGGGGTTCTCAACTCCATTTCTATCAACAATATGCAAATCAAATTCTTGCAGCAAGAGAACCCATCTAATAAGTCTAGGTTTTGCATCTTTCTTTTCCATAAGATATTTAATAGCAGCATGATCAGTGTGAATAGTTACTTTAGAGTCTACAATATAGGGTCTGAATTTATCACAAGAAAATTCAACTGCTAAAAGTTCCTTTTCGGTAGTAGCATAATTTCTTTGAGCATTGTCTAGAGTCTTACTAGCATAATGAATAACATTTAATTTCTTATCAACTCTTTGCCCTAGAACAACACCTACAACATAATCACTAGCATCACACATAATTTCAAAGGGTAAATTCCAAGCAGGTGGCTGAACAACAGGTGCAGAGACTAATGCTTTCTTAAGTATTTCAAATGCTTCTACACAATCATCATCAAAGACAAATGGTACATCTTTTTGTAATAAATTAGTCAGAGACCGAGAAATTTTTGAGAAGTCCTTAATGAACCTCCTATAAAATCTAGCATGACCAAAGAAACTTCTTATACCTTTGATGTCCTTGGGACATGGCATCTTTTCAGTAGCATCAACTTTGGCTTTATCAACTTCAATACCTCTTTCAGAAATTTTGTGCCCCAAGACAATACCTTCATTAACCATAAAGTGGCACTTTTCCCAATTCAAGACAAGATTAGTTTCTTTACATCTCTGCAAAACTCGATCAAGATTTCCCAAGCAATCATCAAAAGAGGAACCATAGACGGAAAATTCGTCCATGAAAACCTCACAAATTTTTTCACAAAAGTCAGAGAATATAGCCATCATGCATCTTTGAAAGGTAGCAGGTGCATTACATAAACCAAAAGGCATACGTCTATAAGCAAAAGTACCAAAAGGGCATGTAAAAGTAGTCTTTGATTGATCTTTAGCCGACACAGGTATTTGAGAGAAACCAGAATAACCATCTAGAAAGCAATAATGTGTATGTTTGCATAATCTTTCTAGCATTTGATCAATAAAAGGTAAGGGGTAATGATCTTTCTTAGTAGCTTTATTTAATTTGCGGAAATCAATTACCATCCTATAGCCTGTGATAATTCTTTGCGGGATCAATTCATCTTTATCATTAGGGACAACAGTAATACCTCCCTTCTTAGGGACACAATGGACAGGACTTACCCACTAAATATCAGCAAAGGGATAAATTATACCTGCCTCCAGAAGCTTGAGTATTTCTTTTCTTACCACTTATTTAATTTTAGGATTCAGACGTCGTTGAGGATCACGAACTAGTTTGGCATCCGCTTCCAAATTTATTTTATGTTGACATAGAGTGGGACTAATGCCCTTAAGATCATCAAGAGTATATCCAATAGCGGCACGGTGATTCTTCAGTGTTTTCAATAATCTTTCTTCTTCATGCTCTGAAAGGTTAGCACTAATAATAATAGGATATATTTTATTTTCATCAAGATAAGCATATTTAAGATTATCAGGCAACGGTTTAAGCTCAAACACGGGATCACCCTTGGGTGGAGGAGGATCCCCTAGGATTTCAACATGCAAATTGTGTTGCAGAATAGGTTCCTGTTTAAAGAATACTTCATCTATTTCCCTTCTTTCATTCATGAACATATCATTTTCATGGTCTAGAAAATATTGTTCCAAAGGATCACTAGGAGGTACAACAATAGAAGCAAGACCAATAATTTCATCCTTACTAGGCGATTCTT
>NW_025238068.1:0-4403 GCF_018294505.1 Triticum aestivum
GGGCCGCTGCCCATTCAGGGTCACGCGGCTCGGTGATGTAGAACCACCCCGATTGCCACCCTTTGATGGTTTCCACAAAGGATCCCTCGAGCCATGTGACGTTGGCCATCTTGCCCACCATGGTGCCTCCGCACTCCGCTTGTCGGCCGCCCACAACCTTTGGCTTGACTTTGAAGGTCTTCAGCCATAAGCTGAAGTGGGGCTGGATGTGGACTAAGACCTCGCACACGATGATAAACGCCGAGATGTTGAGGATGAAGTTTGGGGCCAGGTCGTGGAAATCCAGGCCGTAGTAGAACATGAGCCCCCGGACAAATGGGTGAAGAGGAAAGCCCAGTCCGCGGAGGAAATGGGGGAGAAACACGACCCTCTCATGGGGCCTGGGGGTGGGGATGAGCTGCCCCTCATCTGGGAGCCGGTGTGCGATGTCGTTGGACGAGTATCTGGCTTTCCTCAGCTTTTTGATTTGCCCCTCCGTGACGGAGGAGGCCATCCACCTACCTCCCGCTCCGGACATGATTGGAGAAGGTTGAGGTGGGAAGTGCGGACTTGGGCGCTGGAGCTCGAGTGCGCAGCAATGGATAAGCGAAGGAAGAGGAAGGCGTAGATGGAAAGGGTGGATCCTTATCCCCTTATATGGGCGGCCAAAACTATATGCCCCCACCAGCCTACCAAAACTTGCTTATCTCCCAAGGGCCGTGATTAATGGCGCGGTTGGGTTACCCACGCCCGTATTGATGAGAATCCCGGAATAAGGGGACACGATCTCTGCTTTGACAAGATGTGCCAAGGAAACCGCCTCGCTAAACACGCTGAGGTGGAATAGTAAAAATGACTCGAATAAAGGCTTGGCTGTGACATGATGTCACGCTACGGAATACGTCAGCAGATTAGATTTGTGCGAATATTATTCTCTCTACGGTGGTATGTGGAAATTATTTTGCAGATCCGGACACTATCCTTGTGTTCAACATCTTCTATGAAGTATTCGGAGGGGGAACCCGCCTTGCAATGCCGAAGACAATTTGCGTGCCGGACTCGTCGTCATTGAAGCCTGGTTCAAGGGCTACTGAGGGAGTCCTGGATTAGGGGGTGTCCGTATGGCCGGACTATGACCTTTGGCCGGACTCCCGGACTATGAAGATACAAGATTGAAGACTTCGTCCCGTGTCCGGATGGGACTTTCCTTGGCGTGGAAGGCAAGCTTGGCGATACGCTATGTAGATCTCCTCCCATTGTAACCAACTCTGTGTAACCCTAGCCCTCTCCGGTGTCTATATAAACCAGAGAGTTTTAGTCTGTAGGACGAACAACAATCATACCATAGGCTAGCTTCTAGGGTTTAGCCTCTCTGATCTCGTGGTAGATCTACTCTTGTACTACCCATATCATCAATATTAATCAAGCAGGAGTAGGGTTTTACCTCCATCGAGAGGGCCCGAACCTGGGTAAAAACATCGTGTCCCTTGTCTCTTATTACCATCCGCCTAGACGCACAGTTCGGGACCCCCTACCCGAGATCCGCCGGTTTTGACACCGACAATGCTCCTTGGTTGTTTGTTCTTTGTTGCAACAGACTGTGCATGACCACAGTACATCGGTAGATGCACATGGTGCTGGTGCCTCCACTGTCCCGTGCAACACTTTAGTTGTTGTTAATCTAAGGCCCTGTTTGGTTAAAAACTCCCTAGTCCCTACCTGCTTGGTTCCAGGGACTAAACATGGACTAGAGGTTATTAAATGACATGATAAAAGACCATGTTACCCCTAGTAATGAACTAATAGAGACAAGGTGCGATGCGTGGCAGGGGCAACTGTTGGAAAAAGTCCCAAAAAGACTCCCTCGGGGTCTTCTTTCTTTAGTCCCAAAAATGCCCACTTTTAGTCCCTAAAAGTCCCTCCTGTTTGGTTCAGATGGGACTGACACGGAGTTTTTTTAGTCCCTACACCAAAATGTCCCTGTAAACAAACACCCTCTAATAATGTCGCTGGAAATTGATGTAATGCCATAGTTAAAAGCAAATTACATGTTTAACAAATTTTATTGTTAATATAATCTCTATGTTAATATTAATCAATGCCACCATTTGAGAAATGCTATTGTCTTGCTTTCTTTCCCATCTAGATAAGGTAGATGCTTCTTTTTGTTGGCTTCTGTGTCATCCACAGGTATTGACCACTAGTTGTTTCCTTTGCACCTCTGTGTAAACAGGGTTATCTACTTGACCTCGTTGCCATTGTGACCTTTTCTTGCACTACACAAAACACTTTTGTTTTAAGAGTGTTTTGTGCAGTTCAACCAAAATGTCACACCGACAACATTGCTTGATTGCTTGATCTTAGTGGAACTGCACAAGAGGAGATCTTACTTCCTATCCGTGTTGGCAAATTTGGTTCAGATCTTCTTCTTGTGAGTTGTTTGAATTCCGCATCATGAGAGGTCAGTACTAGCCTTCTTTAACATGATTCTGCAGTGTTCTTTCATATGTTGTGCTACTTGTATGGTAATGTTGCTTGATTTTAGTGAACTGCACAAATGGAGACAAGACTTCCAATCTGTATGTGCACCGTAATATCCCATTGAGGTAAGATAAGGATATTTCATAACTGTTGGCCTGTATTTTGCCACTTTCATCAGAAAATTAATGTCATTGTTTAGTGCTATACTTGTGCTCCCTAATTGACATGCCAAATCTTACATTGAAGGCGAAACTTGTCTATTATTGAACCAAGTGATGAAGGGGAAGAGCAAGCGGAAAAACAAAAATCAACTCCCGGTGCTATAATGAAGCACTGGAACTGTGATGACACAAGTAATGATATAGTTTTGCATCTTAATTTATTGCTATGGCTGGAACGAGCAATTGTTTTGCCACTTATTTGATGACACTCTTAATGTAATACGTAATTATCTCTACTTGTGCAAACAGGGATCTTCTTTGAAGATACCATATATTTTAGTGGAACTGCACAAGAAGATGTTGGAAACATTAAACTAATCGAGGAGTATATAGTAAGCATGTACACCATAGTACATAGCAACAGATGGTTCCGGAGAAGTGCTTGATCTGTATGCTCTACACAATAAGCCTCCTGACAAAGGTTGGTACTCGCCCACTGATTTCATCCATATGATTGAGCTTTGTCATCTCTATTGGTGTTGTGCTACTTTTATACTGTCATGAAAAGGTGGTATTATCCTTGAGAAGTGCTTCATCTGTGCTGTTTTAAATATTTCCTTTCCTTTTTTTCGAGCAAACAGGGATGCTAGCATTTAGTTGTCCTCTTGTCTTTGCACAACAGGATCTTCTTCCTCTGAAGAAGAATATGGAGTACGTGAAGTGACTAGTTCCGATTATGCCAGGATGAAGAAGCCCTGTCTATCTTCTCATCAGAAGGAGCAGTTGAAGGATGGTTACATTACTCCCCAAAAGACCAAACTAACTTCAGCTCAGAAGGACTGACAAATCTCCTTTTTTTTGTTGTGATGCGCGAGTACAATGTTGTTCTAGGATTCTTTCTGCTGAGTTCCATTTTTCTGAAAGTGTGCACTACATGGACCATGTAGGTGCCTGTTTAAACTGTCAATTCATAGTACAGTTGGCTTTATACTAATCACTTTTTTGTATTTGTGCAAACAGGGATGATCAGCTTGATTTCAATGGGAACTACACAAAATGTTCATGAATAGATCAAATCATTCATATCCACCACAAGACAGGAGGTGCCGATAAGTTCAAGGCGTTGCAACATATAAGGTCAAATCATACAAGCTACGTGCAAATTTGGTTGATTTTGGTGGAACTGCACAAAAAGAACATCTGGTTTATTTAGCACGAGGTGCCATGTCAATGTCCGAACTGATGGCAAACCCTGCCCATTCCACAATCGTAGGCAGTTGATATTTTGGAAAGGGACAACCTTGTCAAATTTTGCTCATTGATTTTAGCAAGACATGCATTTGATATTTTCGAATGGGACGTCCTTTGCTGTCAGCAGCGTTGATCAATTTTTTCTTTATTCTTTAGTTGTGAAGTAAATATTGCCTCTAACATGTGAGTCGCTGAGATGCATAATCATCGATTGTTTTGAATGTTCTCTATGAATTGCCAGCCCTGTGGGTTTGATTGCAATGTACAGAAACGCTAAAAAGCTGCTCAAACTCTTTGTACTCCTTCTGTTCCTTTTTACTTCAGACATTGTGAAAGTGCATACTTTTTTGTATAAGATTGGTCAAAGTAGAGATACTTTGACTGCAGACAAAACTTGTATGCAGACTAGAAAGGACCGGAGGGAGAACATGTGAAACTATTGCAAACGAGGTGATCACCCTGGGAATAATGCTAGTACGTATTGTTTTGCATGTTCATCCAATGCTAGTGATACAGGAATTCGAACTAATC
>NW_025238069.1:0-4403 GCF_018294505.1 Triticum aestivum
CAGTAGGATGGCGATCCATACTAACCATCTCTATCCAAAGCCTTTGCGCCTCATAACTTCAGACAGGAAGGGCCAAGATATAGAATCAAACGCCCTCGATATGTCTAACTTCAGGAACACCCCCGCTTCTTTGCGTACATGGATCTTTCTGGCTACTTGCCTCACAAGAAGGAAGTTGTCGTGCAAGTGCCTACCGCATATAAACGCTGACTGATTGGCCGTGACAATATCTTTCATTCTTCTCCTTGCACGGTTAGCCAACAACTTGGCGAAAAGCTTAACAGCGATGTGAGTAAGGCTGATAGGACGAAAATCCCCAACCAACTCCGCATCGGATTTCTTAGGGATGAGCACAATGTGTGCTTTATTAAGCCTTCCGAAACCCCTCCCATCCAGCATGTACAGCTTCATTGTCATTGCCATCACATCGTTTTTTATGATCGTCCATGCCCTCTGAAAAAAAGCAGCAACGTACGTGAAAGTTACATACACATCATTGTATATAGACGGCCGTGTCTCTGTGGCTTGAGCGTAATGTGTTGGAGTCGTGGTCCCTCCCTCCCCAAAATATATATTCGATATCGTAATTTAGGTCATCCTCGTGTTAGAAAGATGCCCCATCGCTACTATCAGTCATGATGCTGTAATTAGCAGACAAGAACACTGTTGTACCCCGGGGGTCTTAGGATGCAAATGAGAGTACTCGTTACTTGTTTACCCAACGACCAGCTCAGGATAGCGAGGGCAGCTATGGAAAGGGGTCAAAAAAACAAAAACAAAGACGGACACACCTGCCATGTTTGTGGTACTCCCTCCGTCCGGAAATACTTGTCATCAAAATGGATAAAAGGAGATGTATCTAGATGTATTTTAGTTCTAGATACATCCCTTTTTATTCATTTTGATGACAAGTATTTTCGGACGGAGGGAGTATTTGCTATGGGGCGCGCATAAGATGAATCCGTCATCATCCGTTTATACTTGTATTAAAATCTGTATGTTCAGTGTCTGAACCCAAAGTTAAAGCTCGTTAGGTTCTACCAAATCAAATTTAGTTAATTTCATGCAAAAAAGTTGGCAAGGTTCAGTTTTATAAGGACCACCTCTGTCGAGTTCTACCTCTTCGCCGAGTTCTTTATTCCATACTGGTCAAAGATGCTTGTTTGTTGAGTACTGTGTCATTGCCGAGTTGTTTTTACCTTGCACTCGTCTTCCTCTTCTTTTGTCGAGTTCTCGATAAATTAAAGGAACTCAGCAAACAAGTGAGCACTGGGCAACCTTGCCAATTCTAATAGTGATTGTTTTAGCCTTTAAGAAAAGTAATTGATGATACTGAATATAAATGAAACACAAAATTTAGACTGAATGCCCTGGATGGATGTATACAATATGACAGTTGCAAAGAATACACTAACTACGAGGGCTTCCTTCCTCCAAGACCAATAGCCGTGAAGAAATTGATGACGAACTGAGTGTTTTGGCAAAACCCCTCGGGAAACTGCGTCATGGACACCAGGCAGACTTTCATAGTATAATATTTTTAACCAATGAGTTTCTCTAATGGCTAGTTTTGAGCGGTCGTATAAACCACGCCTTGGCCGGTTAAGGGAGATAATTTGCCAGCTTTGCACGCTTGAGTTGTCGCTCATCAGCATGTTTGTTTGCTGAAACTGAGAGGATGGGAGCAGCAGCTCAAGTGCATGATGTATGGTTACTAACAGTTTTCAAAGGTGGACCCATGGTCTATGTCGTTACTTTCAGTATGAGCAGAGTATATACAATTTCTTCCCACAAAATAGATGAGTATAATTAGTTTCTATCTTCAACACAATAGTATGAGCAGAGTATACAATTTCTTCCCACAAAAAACATGAGTATAATTAGTTTCTGTATATTCAACACAATATCATGAGGCTTCTTTCACTTTGGATAGCTCTCATGCATCTAATAAGCCCGTCCGCCAATCGTCAAGCATAGAAGTTGTATGACTGTTATAGGCATAGCGTTGTATGACCTCTTTTCTTTTCTTTTTGGATGACAAAGTTAGTCAGGTTCATGAAAGTCATTTGACGATCCCTATATTGTATCATAGTAACTAACTGACTCCCCACGCGCCCTCCTCTCGCCGCCGCCGAGCGGCGCCGCCGGGCTTGCTCGCGCGGCTGCCGGCGGCGGCGGGGCTCCGTCCCTGTGGCTGATTGGACGCGGATGGCGATGTTACGACGGCGACTCAAGGCAGTGGATGCAGTGCAGCAGGCTTCTACTCTCCTTGATAGCTGGCATGATGCGGCTTCACCAAGCAGTGGAAGCAACGGCTGCGCCAACCAAATGCAGAGGAGTACAAGCAGCAACACCGGCGGCCACCATGATCTAGGTTCCCAATCTGAAGAGCCACTTCCAGGGCCGGCGTTGCTCTTGTGGCACATCTTCAGCATCAGGGTGTGAAGGGATGTGGTGGTGGCCTTGCGGTAGATGTCGCGACCGCCACCCTCGCAGCCGGCGGGTGGCTCGTCGATGCGACATCAGCTGGACGCATTCGTCGGAGGGCTAGAGTCGATGCACGGCGGCAATCATGTCCTCCCCTCAGGATGATCTGCTGCCAAAGGCAAAGACGACGGAGCTAGTGGCGGCACGTGATGGCGTCGTCTCGTGTAGATCAGCCATCGGATGCCACTTGTGAGGATGGTTCGAGACTGCCGAAGTGTCCGAAACTCAGGATTTTGGCGGTTCTCGTGATCCTCCTCTCTCGTCAAAGAATTTGTCGCGTGTGCGACGACGAGCTTTCGCTGTTTAGTGCCTTTTTGTGCCGTTCAGGACCGTGCGTGTAAGCTGCCAATGTGCCAGTGAGACCATGACAAGTGGAGGAGATGACATAAGATGACTTCGATTGAGTGGTGCTGCTTGAGCACCTAGTCTCGAGCTCTTGGGTGAAAGCCCTAAGTCTGACCCTATTTGGTTGTACCCGACAATGACGGCGTTTTTTGCGCCATTACCTGTTGAGGCATTGTTTGGAGGTTGCTCGGACTAGATCTTCAGGGTGAAAACCCATGATCCGGCAGTGGTTGGATCTGGCGATGACGGCGTTTGCACGCCGTTCCCTTCCTGGAGGCATTGCTTTTGAAGAACTTTTTCTGATAGTCCTTATGTTGTCAAGGGATTGTTGTGCTGATGGTCGTTGTTGTATATCGTTGATCGTTGTTTTGATCGCTTCAGGTTTTTTCTTTTTTTCCCTCCGCATGGCATAGCTTTGGTCTTCTATGACTTTGCTCTTTGCTCGCGGGGTTGTGTGTGTGTGTTCATGTTGGCTGTGTGCATCCTAGTTATGCAGAGGCCGGGTGTATTCATTATATTTATATCCCCTTGATGCTTCATTATGAATCAATAAAAAACACCCTTTATCGAAAAAAAACTAACTGACTCCCGGCCCCCGCGTCGCTCGCTCCGAGCGACTCGGGCGGCGACTCACCACGCCCGCCCTTCATGCCCTCCACCGATACCCTCCAGCTCGCCGCCGCCGGCGTTCTCCGCCGGGATAACACCCGCGTGGTGCCGGTGGCGGCAGGATCTCTCTCTCCTCTGGTCATCTCTCCTAGCTTCCGTTCCCCGGTGGCATACTACTCTCCATGGGCGGTGATTCGCTTCTGAGGCTCCTTGGGTGCGGTGGGCCTGGATTCGCCCGATCTGGCCGTGGGGAGTCGACTACCTCGGCTACCTGCGCCGGATTCATGCTCGGACTCGCCGGTGGCGCCCTTGACTAGCCAGATTGAGGCGTCGCTGAGGTGGTGGCTGCCGGCTTGGGGTGGTGATCCGGATCTGGCACTGATCTGGTCGGTTTGGTTGTGGTTGCAGACTGGGAAGGAATCCTTCTGCGTCTCCCTATCGGTGATCTTGCATGCTCCAGCAGTCCAGCATCCTAGGACAGCTAGGACGGTGTGGTGGTTGGGCATGAGGCTTTAGATCTGATCATGGCGACTCCTTGGCTGCAACTTATGGACAATGACTTGACGCAAAGGGATGGTTGACCAGCAGCAACAATCGTGCATTGCATGTAGCTGCTGAGATCGTGGAAAAATGATGGCGACAACACATGCGTGACTTCGATGATGGTGCTACATGAGCACCCGTCTTGAGCTTCGAGGTGAAAACCTAGGTTTGATTACAATTGGTTATATACCTGGCAAATGGCGATTTTCAAATTGTTACCTTGTAGAAGGCATTGCCCGGACTGATTCTTCAAGGTGAAAGCTTAGAATCTGACCTTGGTTGGTTGGATCCGGTGATGGGGACGCTTGAGCATCGCTCCCTTTCTGAAGGCGTTGCCGTTGAAGAATCCCATCGCCCATGTGGTGTCATGAGATGTTGGTGCAAATATGGTCATTGATGTAGTTTGTTGATTGTGGAAC
>NW_025238070.1:0-4403 GCF_018294505.1 Triticum aestivum
GTTCCACAATCAACAAACTACATCAATGACCATATTTGCACCAACATCTCATGACACCACATGGGCGATGGGATTCTTCAACGGCAACGCCTTCAGAAAGGGAGCGATGCTCAAGCGTCCCCATCACCGGATCCAACCAACCAAGGTCAGATTCTAAGCTTTCACCTTGAAGAATCAGTCCGGGCAATGCCTTCTACAAGGTAACAATTTGAAAATCGCCATTTGCCAGGTATATAACCAATTGTAATCAAACCTAGGTTTTCACCTCGAAGCTCAAGACGGGTGCTCATGTAGCACCATCATCGAAGTCACGCATGTGTTGTCGCCATCATTTTTCCACGATCTCAGCAGCTACATGCAATGCACGATTGTTGCTGCTGGTCAACCATCCCTTTGCGTCAAGTCATTGTCCATAAGTTGCAGCCAAGGAGTCGCCATGATCAGATCTAAAGCCTCATGCCCAACCACCACACCGTCCTAGCTGTCCTAGGATGCTGGACTGCTGGAGCATGCAAGATCACCGATAGGGAGACGCAGAAGGATTCCTTCCCAGTCTGCAACCACAACCAAACCGACCAGATCAGTGCCAGATCCGGATCACCACCCCAAGCCGGCAGCCACCACCTCAGCGACGCCTCAATCTGGCTAGTCAAGGGCGCCACCGGCGAGTCCGGGCATGAATCCGGCGCAGGTAGCCGAGGTAGTCGACTCCCCACGGCCAGATCGGGCGAATCCAGGCCCACCGCACCCAAGGAGCCTCAGAAGCGAATCACCGCCCATGGAGAGTAGTATGCCACCGGGGAACGGAAGCTAGGAGAGATGACCAGAGGAGAGAGAGATCCTGCCGCCACCGGCACCACGCGGGTGTTATCCCGGCGGGGAACGCCGGCGGCGGCGAGCTGGAGGGTATCGGTGGAGGGGATGAAGGGCGGGCGTGGTGAGTCGCCGCCCGAGTCGCTCGGAGCGAGCGACGCGGGGGCCGGGAGTCAGTTAGTTTTTTTTCGATAAAGGGTGTTTTTTATTGATTCATAATGAAGCATCAAGGGGATACAAATATAATGAATACACCCGGCCTCTGCATAACTAGGATGCACACAGCCAACATGAACACACACACACAACCCCGCGAGCAAAGAGCAAAGTCATAGAAGACCAAAGCTATGCCATGCGGAGGGAAAAAAAGAAAAAACCTGAAGCGATCAAAACAACGATCAACGATATACAACAACGACCATCAGCACAACAATCCCTTGACAACATAAGGACTATCAGAAAAAGTTCTTCAAAAGCAATGCCTCCAGGAAGGGAACGGCGTGCAAACGCCGTCATCGCCAGATCCAACCACTGCCGGATCATGGGTTTTCACCCTGAAGATCTAGTCCGAGCAACCTCCAAACAATGCCTCAACAGGTAATGGCGCAAAAAACGCCGTCATTGTCGGGTACAACCAAATAGGGTCAGACTTAGGGCTTTCACCCAGGAGCTCGAGACTAGGTGCTCAAGCAGCACCACTCAATCGAAGTCATCTTATGTCATCTCCTCCACTTGTCATGGTCTCACTGGCACATTGGCAGCTTACACGCACGGTCCTGAACGGCACAAAAAGGCACTAAACAGCGAAAGCTCGTCGTCGCACACGCGACAAATTCTTTGACGAGAGAGGAGGATCACGAGAACCGCCAAAATCCTGAGTTTCGGACACTTCGGCAGTCTCGAACCATCCTCACAAGTGGCATCCGATGGCTGATCTACACGAGACGACGCCATCACGTGCCGCCACTAGCTCCGTCGTCTTTGCCTTTGGCAGCAGATCATCCTGAGGGGAGGACATGATTGCCGCCGTGCATCGACTCTAGCCCTCCGACGAATGCGTCCAGCTGATGTCGCATCGACGAGCCACCCGCCGGCTGCGAGGGTGGCGGTCGCGACATCTACCGCAAGGCCACCACCACATCCCTTCACACCCTGATGCTGAAGATGTGCCACAAGAGCAACGCCGGCCCTGGAAGTGGCTCTTCAGATTGGGAACCTAGATCATGGTGGCCGCCGGTGTTGCTGCTTGTACTCCTCTGCATTTGGTTGGCGCAGCCGTTGCTTCCACTGCTTGGTGAAGCCGCATCATGCCAGCTATCAAGGAGAGTAGAAGCCTGCTGCACTGCATCCACTGCCTTGAGTCGCCGTCGTAACATCGCCATCCGCGTCCAATCAGCCACAGGGACGGAGCCCCGCCGCCGCCGGCAGCCGCGCGAGCAAGCCCGGCGGCGCCGCTCGGCGGCGGCGAGAGGAGGGCGCGTGGGGAGTCAGTTAGTTACTATGATACAATATAGGGATCGTCAAATGACTTTCATGAACCTGACTAACTTTGTCATCCAAAAAGAAAAGAAAAGAGGTCATACAACGCTATGCCTATAACAGTCATACAACTTCTATGCTTGACGATTGGCGGACGGGCTTATTAGATGCATGAGAGCTATCCAAAGTGAAAGAAGCCTCATGATATTGTGTTGAATATACAGAAACTAATTATACTCATGTTTTTTGTGGGAAGAAATTGTATACTCTGCTCATACTATTGTGTTGAAGATAGAAACTAATTATACTCATCTATTTTGTGGGAAGAAATTGTATATACTCTGCTCATACTGAAAGTAACGACATAGACCATGGGTCCACCTTTGAAAACTGTTAGTAACCATACATCATGCACTTGAGCTGCTGCTCCCATCCTCTCAGTTTCAGCAAACAAACATGCTGATGAGCGACAACTCAAGCGTGCAAAGCTGGCAAATTATCTCCCTTAACCGGCCAAGGCGTGGTTTATACGACCGCTCAAAACTAGCCATTAGAGAAACTCATTGGTTAAAAATATTATACTATGAAAGTCTGCCTGGTGTCCATGACGCAGTTTCCCGAGGGGTTTTGCCAAAACACTCAGTTCGTCATCAATTTCTTCACGGCTATTGGTCTTGGAGGAAGGAAGCCCTCGTAGTTAGTGTATTCTTTGCAACTGTCATATTGTATACATCCATCCAGGGCATTCAGTCTAAATTTTGTGTTTCATTTATATTCAGTATCATCAATTACTTTTCTTAAAGGCTAAAACAATCACTATTAGAATTGGCAAGGTTGCCCAGTGCTCACTTGTTTGCTGAGTTCCTTTAATTTATCGAGAACTCGACAAAAGAAGAGGAAGACGAGTGCAAGGTAAAAACAACTCGGCAATGACACAGTACTCAACAAACAAGCATCTTTGACCAGTATGGAATAAAGAACTCGGCGAAGAGGTAGAACTCGACAGAGGTGGTCCTTATAAAACTGAACCTTGCCAACTTTTTTGCATGAAATTAACTAAATTTGATTTGGTAGAACCTAACGAGCTTTAACTTTGGGTTCAGACACTGAACATACAGATTTTAATACAAGTATAAACGGATGATGACGGATTCATCTTATGCGCGCCCCATAGCAAATACTCCCTCCGTCCGAAAATACTTGTCATCAAAATGAATAAAAAGGGATGTATCTAGAACTAAAATACATCTAGATACATCTCCTTTTATCCATTTTGATGACAAGTATTTCCGGACGGAGGGAGTACCACAAACATGGCAGGTGTGTCCGTCTTTGTTTTTGTTTTTTTGACCCCTTTCCATAGCTGCCCTCGCTATCCTGAGCTGGTCGTTGGGTAAACAAGTAACGAGTACTCTCATTTGCATCCTAAGACCCCCGGGGTACAACAGTGTTCTTGTCTGCTAATTACAGCATCATGACTGATAGTAGCGATGGGGCATCTTTCTAACACGAGGATGACCTAAATTACGATATCGAATATATATTTTGGGGAGGGAGGGACCACGACTCCAACACATTACGCTCAAGCCACAGAGACACGGCCGTCTATATACAATGATGTGTATGTAACTTTCACGTACGTTGCTGCTTTTTTTCAGAGGGCATGGACGATCATAAAAAACGATGTGATGGCAATGACAATGAAGCTGTACATGCTGGATGGGAGGGGTTTCGGAAGGCTTAATAAAGCACACATTGTGCTCATCCCTAAGAAATCCGATGCGGAGTTGGTTGGGGATTTTCGTCCTATCAGCCTTACTCACATCGCTGTTAAGCTTTTCGCCAAGTTGTTGGCTAACCGTGCAAGGAGAAGAATGAAAGATATTGTCACGGCCAATCAGTCAGCGTTTATATGCGGTAGGCACTTGCACGACAACTTCCTTCTTGTGAGGCAAGTAGCCAGAAAGATCCATGTACGCAAAGAAGCGGGGGTGTTCCTGAAGTTAGACATATCGAGGGCGTTTGATTCTATATCTTGGCCCTTCCTGTCTGAAGTTATGAGGCGCAAAGGCTTTGGATAGAGATGGTTAGTATGGATCGCCATCCTACTG
>NW_025238071.1:0-4402 GCF_018294505.1 Triticum aestivum
CCGCCGCAACCCGTATGAGGTAGATCAAGATCCCACTTTGGTCAACCGTCCGTTCTGGAACAGGTTCCAGTTTGCCATCTATTTTGATGTCCTCAAAGCCAAGAAGAATCTCTATGTCAACGTGCACTCCATTGACACCGAGCATATGGAGAATGATCCTGACTACTTTGGTGAAGCTCTTCAGATGTGCACTCAGCTGAACATTCTCGGGATCATGCAATTCAACAAGGACTATGATGCTGATATTGTGGCCCAATTCTATGCCACGGTTCACCTTGGGACCGATGAGGACAGGACTCTGACTTGGATGACAAATGGCAAGTTGCTGTCAGTCAAGTGGAAAGCTTTCATGCAGTTGATTGGGGTGGAAGATCTTGGACTTGAGTCTGCTGTCGGCTTTCGCCCCCACCGTCGAGCCAATGCCACTCACAAGCAAGCTCTGTGGCCCTACTGCACTCTGAGGATCAACCATGAGACGAAGAAGGAGACCTATGAGCTGCCTGCCTATCTGGACATTCTTCACCGTATCTTCAGAAAAACTCTTTTCCCTCGCATCGGGAATCTGGACCAGGTTCACTCTTATCTCGTGGACATGCTTCTCTTCTGTCAGCGGGAGAAGGTGCAGAGCACCGGAGAGTCCTTGGATATCTCTCATGTTATGTGGTCTAAGCTGGTTTCTGCTATCTCCGAGCGCAAGTGCCCGATTTATGGTCCATTCATTATGCTGCTCATTGAGAAGGCCTGGGATCGTGTCTATCCCAAGGTGGTGCTGGAGATTGGAGACTTGGTTTCTCACGATGTCAAGCATCTGAGGAAGAAGGATAACTAGGGCACTCAGGCCCCTAGGACTGGAGTTCCTTCATCTGCTGCTACCATGGAGACTGAGGAGGAGTTTGGGGCTGAGGCTGAGGATGAAGATGATGACTACTTGCCTTTTGAGGCAGAGCCCTCTTGGGCTAAGAAGCTCAAGTCTAAGATGAAGAAGCTGTTCTGCATGGAGGCTCACGGTCAGTACATGACTCATGTGGCTGAGAAGAAAGCTCGAGGTCGTCACAAGGAGCTCATGTGTCAGTTGGGTGCTACAGTCAAGAGTGGATCTGAGGACCAGCTTACTGAGGAGGAGGAGTGGATTCAGCAGCACTGCCCGTGGACCGATTCTGAGGCCGAGCACTTCCAGACTGATGACGGTGGTGCCGATGATTCCGCTGGGCTCTGATGCGTGTGTCCCTCATTTGCTCTCACCTCGGGCCGTAGCAGCACTCCCTCTCCTTTTTGGTGTCTCGATGCCAAAGGGGGAGAGAGCTTAGGGATTTGCGAGTTGTGTCTTTCGTCTCTTATTCGTGTGTCCTGTTCGTGTTTTCCTCGCATCTGCTTTGGTTGGTTTGTCTGTGAGACCTAAGTTCGAGTGAGACTTAAGTACGAGTCATTTGGTGTGAGACATATGCTACCTTACCTTTCCAGTATCAGTATCTATGTCTATCTAGCTTATGAGCTGCGTGTTTTTCCTGTTATATCATCTATGCTGCTCTCATACACCATGCTTAGATTGTTGGTCTCTAAAATGTAGGGGGAGCCTTGATCCTAGTATGTGTGCTGTGCAGTCCAAAGCACTTATCTAAATAGCACACATCTAGGGGGAGCCCATCTACATGTTAGGACCATGGGGTTTGTATGCTTACTCTATATCGTGTTTATGCAAATCCCGTATTGTCATCAATCCACCAAAAAGGGGGAGATTGTTAGGGCATATTTATCCCATAGTGGTTTTGGTGATTGATGACAATGCTTTTGCGGACTAATCGTGTGCGTTAAGTTCTTTCAGAGAATCATCCATCGGCACGAGACGATTTCCTCCCCTCGGTGTTTTATTCAAGACGGTGTAGCTCCTGCGTTTCGTTGTTGGTGGACTAGTTTCGTAGGAGTCACCGTACTATTAAGAGGGGATCCGCTTTGGTAAGACTAGGGTGGAATCAACACGTACACATCCTTATCACACCCATCATCTTCCTTTCGCATCTTTGGAGCTGCACTTCTCTTCCGTACCTGCTTCGCCCTGTGCCAGCGGTAGTACTGCGGTCTACAGCAGTAGTACCGCCGAAGCCCCCCCAGCGGTAGTACCACTCTCCAAAGCGGTAGTACCGCTCAACAGAGCGGTAGTACTGCTCGCGGGCTTCGGCTGTAGTACCGCAGTAGCACCGCGCCTACTGCCGCCTCGATTCGAGATGGTGTTTTCTCATGTCGGGTTTTGCGGCACTAGAAGCGGTAGTAGAAGCGGTAGTACCGCTCCGAGCGGTAGTACCGCTCTACTCCCGCGGTAGTACCGCTCTGGGGCCAGTGGCCTGACTTCCTCTTCAGCGCGGTAGTACCGCTAGGTAGGGAGCGGTAGTACCGCTCTCAGCGGTAGTACCGCCCTTCCCTAGCGGTAATACCGCCCTGTGCGGGGCTGCTCAGTGGGGTAACGGTTGGATGTGTTCCCCCACTATATAAAGGGGTCTTCTTCCTCCTAGTTGACCTACCTCTTTCCCCCAAAGCTCCATTGTTGCTCCAAGCTCCATTTTCGCCCGATCTCTCTCCCTAGCCAATCAAACTTGTTGATTTGCTCGGGATTGGTTGAGAAGGCCCAGATCTACACTTCCACCAAGAGAAATTTGATTCCCCCCACTTATCCCTAGCGGATCTTGTTACTCATGGGTGTTGAGCACCCTAGACGGTTGAGGTCACCTCGAAGCCATACTCCATTGTGGTGAAGCTTCGTGGTGTTGTTGGGAGCCTCCAATTGTTGTGGAGATTGCCCCAATCTTGTTTGTAAAGGTCCGGTTTCCGCCTTCAAGGGCTCCAATAGTGGAATCATGGCATCTCGCATTGTGTGAGGGCGTGAGGAGATTACGGTGGCCCTAGTGGCTTCTTGGGGAGCATTGTGCCTCCACACCACTCTAACGGAGACGTACTTCCCCTTAAAAGGAAGGAACTTCGGTAACACATCCTCGTCTCCATCGGCTCCACTCTTGGTTATATTGTCCCTTTACTTTTGCAAGCTTACTCGAGTTATATCCATTGCTTGCTTGCGTGCTCATTGTCTTTGCATCATATAGGTTGTCCACGTAGTTGCACATCTAGACAACCTATTTCATTGCAAGTTTTAATTTGTTAAAGAAAAGTATAAAAATTGTTAGTTGCCTATTCACCTCCCCCTCTAGTCAACCATATCGATCCTTTCAGTTGGGTTGTCTCCGAACAAGCGCTTTTCTTTAATGCCTTTTAGCTAGGCATGATGATTTCAATGATGCTTGTATAAAAGATAAGAGTTGAGACATAAAGAGAGCATCATGAAGCATATGACAAGCAAATTTAAGCCTAACCCACCTCCTATGCATAGAAATTTTGTGAGCAAACATTTTATGGGAACAAGAATCAACTAGCATAGGAAGGCAAAACAAGCAATACTTCAAAACTTTTAACCCAAAAAGAGGAAACTTGATATTATTGAGATATGCAAAAGCAAAAGTTCCTCTCTCATAATAATTTTCAGTAGCATCATGACTGAATTCAACAATATAACTATCACATAAAGCATTCTTTTCATGATGTATCAGCATAGAAATTTTGCTACTCTCCACATAAGCAAATTTATTCTCATGAATAGTAGTGGGAGCAAACTCAACAAAATAACTATGACGAGACACTTGATTGACATGATTAATTTGAGCATTAAAATCATGATGGTGTAACATCCCAAATTTTCAATTTGGAATGTTATACACTAGATCATCAATGCATTTCATATTTTATTTGCTTCCGGTTTTATCCTAGAAATTTTATGCAACTCAAAGACCCTCGGAGCGAGTTGGGGATTTCATTATTTTCATATTTGGGTTTTCTCAAATTTTGGAAATAGGATCATTTGATTTTATTTATTTTATCTTCAATTATTTCTGTTAAAAAAATTGTGAGAGAGGGAATAAAATGACTTTCCCAAAATAAAGAAATATTGAGGATTTAATAAAAAAAATCAAATAAGGTTTACTTTGGAGTTTTTGCTATTTTATTTGAATTTAGGGAAAATTGCATGTTTTTCAAAACTGCATATTAGGGCCAAGAAAATGTTCATCTCGTTCTAAATATTTTATTTAGATGGTGAAAATTTGTTTTGGAATTTTTTTAGATTTTCATTTATTTTTCTAGAATTTATTTTCTGTTCGGCGGATTTAAAAAAAAACGCGCGAGAGCCCGACTGGGCCAAGGCCCAGCCGAGCCGGGCCGGCCTCGCCAGCGCCACCGCCCCCGCCGCCGTGTCCCCGCCGGACTCGGGGAGTCCGACCCCGAGCCGCCCCGCCGTCGCCCCTTCCCCCAGCTGGCCGAGCCCCCCCTCCTATAAATATGCCGCCACCACGCGCCCTCACCC